>NW_027070317.1:0-202866 GCF_002906115.3 Quercus suber
TAAAAAAAAAAAAAAAAAAAAACCAACATTCTTTGATAAATAAGTTGAGATCTTACAAGAAAGATCGATCTCTCTTGGCTAAGGCATCGGTATTTGCCAAATTTCAAAGAAATAGATAAATTTAAAAGAGTATACACAATTACCATAAAATTTACTTAAAAAAAAAAACACACTTCTCATGCATAGGTTACTTCTGGTGATTACAGCAGAGGAAATTTTTCAAGATAGTCACTGCCATGATAAATACTGCTGCAGCAACTGTAACATAGGGGTACATGTACAGCAACGCCATGGCTGATTCCAAAGTCAATGTTGCGGCAACTTCAAAGATTGTGTTGTATTTGGCAGGCCTAAGCAAGATGATTATAGAGAGTGCATTGACTGTAAGAAGTGCAGAGGCTAGTAACCCTGCAATTTCAGAAAAGGCTTGTGATCTATATGGGGCCACAGCCACAGCCGGGTTCGGTGCTGTTCCATCAGAAGAAAGGCCTAAATATTGAAGCCCTGTTCCAGAACTGAGAAAGCAGATTGTAAACATAACTAAATAGCCCCCACACGATTTGAGAATGAAACACCCTTTATAATTTTCAAGAAAAGCAGTGCACCAGCCAGGGTGTATGAGCAAAACTTGTATGGCTGCGGAGAGGGTCACCCCAAAAAAATAGTAGATGAGGTGAGCATAAGTGCCATGAATTCCAATTGTGTAAGCATAGAATTGACTTTCGGTAAATATGCTTAAAGCACACAGAGAGCTTACCAAACCAATAAACAACCAGAACCTCCGACCCCAGCTCACCTGACCTGGGTTAGGGTATTACTATTAACAGAACGTGCGTTGGGACTAGCCATAGTGATATTCAGCACTAGATTATGCTTAACTCTTTTTAGCAAGGGCTGATCAGAAGGCGCTTTCATAGAGACAGGATTCATGAGAAAATACACAGGTTATAGAAAGAGAGAAAGGTTTGGGCTCGGAACTTGGTTAGTTCTGATACACATATATCCAAGCTCTTCGCCCTTAAGCCTTGAGGCATGAAAATGCTTTTTTTTTTTAATACAAACTCTTCGACCTTCTTGAGCATTAAGAAGTGAAAATGTTGATCAAAAAAGAAGTGAAAATGAAATTTTGATTAAAAAAGATAGAAACTCTTCGCCCTTAAGCCTTAAGGAATGCAAATGATTTATTTTTTAATACAAACACTTCGCCTTAAGCCTTAAGGAGTGAAGGACCGGTCCCAAGGTCGGTGCGTAGTTAGTAAAAAAGTCATAGCGTTAAGCTTACAATGTATTAGACTATTAGTAGTGCTTGTTTTAATGGTGGATTTTGGTGGGAGTTATTTACAACAAATAATATTTTACTAACCCACACGCCCAACCTCTCGCACATGCGTGAACGAAGACCCAAACTTTCTACTCTATCTCATCTCATTCTCTTTCACACAGAACGGAAGAAACAACGCAGCTCCCACATGCCCAACCTCTCTCTGTTTCCGCCTTTTATCTCATTGCCTCTCCCTCATGCAGCCAAGTCGATGCCACCATCACCCAGACCTCCCTCCGCCCAGCAATCTCTCTCCTTCGCCCAACCGTCCCTCTGCCTAACCCCTTCTCCCTTTGCCCAGCTCCTCCGTTTTGCTCAACACCATCGACGAATCATATTTGATTTGCTATGTTAAGGTGTGAGGTTGTGCCATGCTCGGATTCGTGGGTTTGGATTGGCCGCGCTTCAATGGCTCAATTAGGCTCGATTATGGGTTTGATTTTTGCGGTGACGTGGGTCTGATTTGGTGGGTCTCAGTGCTAGTGGGTTTTGGTTGTGTTTGTATCAGTGATGCCGGTTTAATGGTGGATTTTGGTGGGTTTTAATGGTTTGATTTGATGTTCGTATTTGGTGTTTGTATTGGTGTTGTATTGGTGTTCGTATCGGTATTTGGTGTTTGCATCGGTGGTGTTGGTTTTAACGGTGGATTTTGGTGGGAGTTATTTACAACAAATAAGATTTTATTAACCCACACGCCTAACCTCTCCACACGCGTGAACGAAGACCCAAACTTTCTACCCTGTCACATCTCATTCTCTCTCACACAGAAAGGTAGAAATAACGCAGCTCCCACATGCCCAACCTCTCATTGTTTCTGCTTCTTATCTCCCTGCCTCTCCCTCACGCAGCTAGGCCAATGCCACCATCGTCCAGACCTTCATTCGCCTACCAATCTCTCTCCTTCGCCCAACCCTCCCTCTGCATAGCCCCTTCTCCCTTCGCCCAGCTCCTCTGTTTCGCCTAACACCATTGACGAATCATATTTGATTTGCTGTGTTAAGGTGTGAGGTGTTGCCATGCTCAGATTCATGGGTTTGGATTGGCTGTGCTCTGATGGCTCGATTAGGCTCGATTATGGGTTTGATTTTACGGTGATATAGGTCTGATTCAATGGGTTTCAGTGCTAGTGGGTTTTGGTTATTTTGTATCGGTGGTGCCGGTTTTAATGGTGGATTTTGGTGAGTTTTAATGGTTTGATTTGGTGTTTGTATCGAAGGTAATGGTTGTAATGGTGGATTTTAGTGGGAGTTATTTACAACAAATAATATTTTATTAACCCACACGCCTAACCTCTCCCACACACGTGAACGAAGACCCAAACTTTCTACCCTATCTCATCTCATTCTCTTTCACGTAGAATGGCAGAAACAACGCAGCTCCCACACGCCCAACCTCTCTCTGTTTTTGCCTCTTATCTCAATGCCTCTCCCTCACGCGGCCAAGCTGATGCCACCATCGCCCAGACATCCCTTCTTCTAGTAATTGCTCTCCTTCGCCTAGCCCTCCCTCTGCCTAGTCCCCTCTCCCTTCACCCAGCTCCTCCGTTTTGCCTAACACCATTGACGAATCATATTTGATTTGTTGTGTTAAGGTGTGAGATGTTGCCATGCCCAGATTTGTGGGTTTGGATTGGCCGTGCTTCGAAGGCTCAATTATGGGTTTGATTTTGCAGTGATGTGGGTCTGATTTGGTGGGTCTCAGTGCTAGTGGGTTTTGGTTGTGTTTGTATCGGTGGTGTTGATTTTAATGATAGATTTTGGTGGGTTTTAATGGTTTGATTTGGTGTTCGTATTTGGTGTTTGTATTGGTGTTTGTATCAGTGGTGATGGTTTTAATGGTGGATTTTGGCGGGAGTTATTTACAACAAATTATATTTTATTAACCAACATGCCTAACCTCTCCCATACGCGTGAACGAAGACCCAAAATTTCTACCTTATCTTATCTCATTCTCTTTCACACAGAACGGCAGAAACAACGTAGCTCCCACATGCCCAACCTCTCCCTATTTTTACCTTCTATCTAACTACCTCTCCCTCACGCAGCTAGGCCGATGCCACCATTGCCCAGACCTTCATTCGCCTAGCAATCTCTCTCCTTCGCCTAACCCTCCCTCTGCCTAGCCCCTTCTCCCTTCGCCTAGTTCCTCCGTTTCGCCAAACACCATCGACGAATCATCTTTGATTTACTGTGTTAAGGTGTGAGGTGTTGGTATGCTCAGATTCATGGGTTTGGATTGGTCGTGCTCCGATGGCTCGATTAGGCTCGATTGTGGGTTTGATTTTGCAGTGATATGGGTCTGATTTGGTAGCTCTCAGTGCTAGTGGGTTTTGGTTGTGTTTGTATCGGTGGTGTTGATTTTAATGATAGATTTTGGTGGGTTTTAATGGTTTGATTTGGTGTTCGTATTTGGTGTTTGTATTGGTGTTTGTATCAGTGGTGATGGTTTTAATGGTGGATTTTGGCGGGAGTTATTTACAACAAATTATATTTTATTAACCAACATGCCTAACCTCTCCCATACGCGTGAACGAAGACCCAAAATTTCTACCTTATCTTATCTCATTCTCTTTCACACAGAACGGCAGAAACAACGTAGCTCCCACATGCCCAACCTCTCCCTATTTTTACCTTCTATCTAACTACCTCTCCCTCACGCAGCTAGGCCGATGCCACCATTGCCCAGACCTTCATTCGCCTAGCAATCTCTCTCCTTCGCCTAACCCTCCCTCTGCCTAGCCCCTTCTCCCTTCGCCTAGTTCCTCCGTTTCGCCAAACACCATCGACGAATCATCTTTGATTTACTGTGTTAAGGTGTGAGGTGTTGGTATGCTCAGATTCATGGGTTTGGATTGGTCGTGCTCCGATGGCTCGATTAGGCTCGATTGTGGGTTTGATTTTGCAGTGATATGGGTCTGATTTGGTAGCTCTCAGTGCTAGTGGGTTTTGGTTGTGTTTGTATCGGTGGTGTTGATTTTAATGATAGATTTTGGTGGGTTTTAATGGTTTGATTTGGTGTTCGTATTTGGTGTTTGTATTGGTGTTTGTATTGGTGGTGATGGTTTTAATGGTGGATTTTGGTGGGAGTTATTTACAACAAATAATATTTTATTAACCCACACCCCCAACCTCTTACACACGCGTGAACGAAGACCCAAACTTTCTACCTTGTCTCATCTCATTCTCTCTCATGCAGAACAGCGGAAATAACGTAGCTTCCACACGCCTAACCTCTCTTTGTTTTTGCCTCTTATCTCATTGCCTCTCCCTCACGTAGCCAAGCCAATGCCACCATCGCTCAGGCCTACCTCCGCCTAGCCCCCTCTCTTTTTGCCTAGCTCCTCTGTTTCGCCTAACACCATTTATGAATCATATATGATTTGTTGTGTTATGTGAGGTATTGCTATGCTCAGATTCGTGGGTTTGGATTGGCCGTGCTCCGAAGGCTCGGTTGTGGGTTTGATTTTGCAGTAATGTGGGTCTAATTTGGTGGGTCTCAGTGCTAGTGGGTTTTAGTTGTGTTTGCATCGGTGGTGTCGGTTTTAATGGAGGATTTTTGTGGGTTTTATTGGTTTGATTTGGTGTTCAAATTTGGTGTTTGTATTGGTGTTTGTATTGATGTTTGCATCAGTGTTTGTATCGGTGTTTGTCTCGATGTTTGGTGTTTGTAACGGTGGTGCTGGTTTTAATGGTGGATTTTGGTGGGAGTTATTTACAACAAATAATATTCCCCCTCTCCTTTTGCCTAGCTCCTCCGTTTCGCCTAACACCATCTATGAATCATATTTGATTTGCTGTGTTAAGGTGTGAGGTGTTGCTATACTCAGATTCGTGGGTTTGGATTGGCCGTGCTCCAAAGGCTCGGTTGTGGGTTTGATTTTGCAGTAATGTGGGTCTAATTTGGTGGGTCTCAGTGCTAGTGGGTTTTGGTTGTGTTTGTATCAGTGGTGTCGGTTTTAATGGAGGATTTTGGTGGGTTTTATTGGTTTGATTTGGTATTCAAATTTGGTGTTTGTATTGGTGTTTGTATTGATGTTTGCATCAGTGTTTGTATCGGTATTTGTCTTGATGTTTGGTGTTTGTAACAGTGGTGCTGGTTTTAATGGTGGATTTTGGTAGGAGTTATTTACAACAAATAATATTTTATTAACCTACACGCCCAACCTCTCCCACACGCGTGAACGAAGACTTAAATTTTCTATCCAATCTCATCTCATTCTCTCTCACGCAGAACGGTAGAAACAACTCAACTCCCACATGCCCAACCTCTCTCTATTTCTGCCTCTTATCTCACTGCCTCTCCCTTACGCAGCCAAGCCGATGCCATCATCGCCCAGACCTCCCTCTGCCTAGCAATCTTTCTCCTTTGCCTAGCCCTTCATCTGCCTAGCCCCTTCTCCCTTCGCCTAGCTCCTCCGTTTCGCCCAACTCCATCGACGAATCATATTTGATTTGCTGTGTTAAGGTGTGAGCTGTTGCCATGCTCAGATTTGTGGGTTTGGATTGGCTTTGCTCTAATGGCCCAATTGGGCTTGATTGTGGGTTTGATTTTGTAGTGATGTGGATCTGATTTGGTGGGTCTCAGTGCTAGTGGGTTTTTGTTGTGTTTGTATCGGTGGTGCCGGTTTTAATGGTGGATTTTGGTGGTTTGATTTGGTGTTCGTGTTTGGTGTTTGTATTGGTGTTTGTATCGGTGGTGCTGGTTTTAATGGTGGATTTTGGTGGGTTTTAGTGGTCTTATTTGGTGTTTGCATCGGTGTTTTTATTAGATTTTGGTGTTTGTATCGGTAGTGCCAGTTTTAATGGTTTTTTTTTTTTTTTTTTGGTGGTGGGTTGTTGATCATGATGTTGTCATTGTCGTTGTGGCAGTGGTTTTGTTTTGGGTTTTTGGTTTTGAGGTGGGTTATGGCTGTCACGGTGGTGGTGGTTGGTTGCTGTGAATTTTTGTGGGGGAAGTTTTATTTAATTTTAATAAGATGTTTATATTATTTTAATGAGATGAATGTTAAAATAGAGTCTTTGATGTTGGATGTTTTGTAAAGTAAGTTATTAAAATAGATAAAACTTTTTCTTAAGTTGCTAAAAGCTCTATTTTATAACTTTCTTACTGTGAATGCTCGTATGCAGCCAAAAGTAGTTGCCTACTATGGTTCTGAAGGTAAAATATTTAGATATACCTTCACTATTGTAGTGCACTTTTTGTTTTTTGGTGAAGCTATAATAGCATATAATTATTTAGCTTCACTAATGATAAACGTGGCAAAATGGTCGGGTCAGGTCAATCGGGTTTGCGGGTCAAACTGGTCACGGGTCAAAACGAGTCATTTTTAAACGGGTCAATCGGGTTGCGGGTCAATCAGGTTGTGGATCGAGTTGGGTTGACCCGTATTTTTCAAACAATTTTTTTTTTTCAATTACAAAAACAAATCAATGACAATGTGTTTAGAGAGAATAAATAAAATCAGTTAAGCAAATGAATTGCATTTAATGCCACTTGTTAATATCCTTCCAATTTTGACAGTTTTGACTTTTGAGCATGACAAAAATTATTTATAGTCATAAATTCATGATGAAAAAAGTTTTCAATGTTAATGGTTTACTGTCAAAATGCATATAATTATAAGTTTACAACTTCAAAAAGAGATAGATCTTAAAACAAACAAAACAAGTAAGTCAGCAAAGTAGCAAGTTATCGGTCTTCAATGTTAATAGTTCACTGTCAAAATGTATATAATTACAAGTTTACAACTTCAAAAGGAGATAGATCTTAAAACAAACAAAACAAGTAAGCTAGCAAAGTAGCAAGTTATCAGTCTTCTTAAGTGCACATGTTCCTGTTGCATTTAAAATGATAGTAAAGTTAGATTACTTAGAAAGATAAATTAAACAAAAAAAGATTTAAAAATAAACATAACATATTAAGTAAAGAAGAATAAGTAAATATTTTATTAGAATTATACCTCAATCTCAATCTACTCAACGTTGGTAGCAGAGTTAGCATTGCAAATATTCATACTTGCAAATTGTAGCTCAAGTTGGCCAATTTCATCAGCATCTTCATCTACAATACAATATTTTAATATAACTTAATGTACCATGAAAGCAAATCAATAAAGAATTAAAATTGTATAATTATGACTATAAAAAAATTAAATTACTTTCAAATCCATATAGCTAATTTTTAGTACATAACATAGCTTCCACATTCTCAAGTAAAAGACGTGATCGATACGGAGTAAGAATTTTTTTCCCAGTGCTAAAACTTGATTCAGAAGCAACAGTGATTATCGGAATGCTCATGAGATCTCGTGCCATTAAAGAGAGCTCTGAAAACCGATTGTAATGCTCTTTCCACCAAGAGAGAACTTCCAACTTTGAATTTTGCTTTTTGTCAAGTCTAGGCTCTTCTAAATACAAGTCCAACTAAGATTTTTTTTTTTTGTTTTGGTACCACGACCACTTTCATAATGATCAAATTCCTAATCATTAAAAAAAATTGCAAAGAAAAATAATACCACACAACATTACAATCTTTATTATTAAAAAAACATAGCACAACATATACCAAATAAAATGCAATTTACTTACATCATCTTCCTTATCTTCATCATCATCAGGATCATCTACAGCATCACTAGTATGACTAGAACTTCCAAGACAAGATGAAACATTTGTAGTGGCCATAGGCTTGGGGCATTCATATTCTGAAAAAAGCTTATACAATGTAGTCTCAGTGCTCTCTACCTTCATTTTAGCAATGTGCTCAATTGGCTCTATTTTCTTGAAAATATAGTCCACATAATCAAACTTATACCTTGGATCAAGAACAATGGCACAAGTTAGCACCACACTATAACAATCCCAATATTTGTCAAATTTAACTTTCATTTGTTCTGCCATATTACTAATAAATGAATCTTGGCTCTCCATTTCTTCAAGTAAGAGCAATTCAATTCGAGACACTCCTTGAAAATATAGATTTGCTGTAGGGTAATCAGTTCTAGAAAATAGAGTTGTAATGTCATTGAAAGGTTTCAAAAACCGAGTTATCCTTTCAACTCTATTCCATTCATCCCTTGATGGACAATGCTTGAAATTAGCATCTTCCTCTGCTAAACGGTTCAACACAGAACAATATCTCATAGCATTATCAATCATGTCATATGTTGCATTCCATCTTATACACACATCTAAACGTAAACCATTTGTTCTCTTCATATCAACTATCTTGGCACATTCATCAAATCTGCACATTCTACTCTCTGATCCTTTAAAATATTTCATAGTTTCTCGGATCTTAATCACCGAGTCATCTATTACTTTCAATCCTTCTTGAACAATAAGATTCAATATATGAGCACCACAACGCACATGGAAAAAAAATACCATCACATAACAATAAACCCCCCTCATTAAGTTTTTTCTTTATGAAATCTTGGCAATGATCATAATTAGATGCATTATCTAAAGTAATGAAAAATATTTTCTTCTCAATACCCCATTCTTCCAAGAAACTTAAAATTTTCTCCAATAAAAGAGTTCCCGTGTGTGGAGGTGGCATATGACAAAAATTTAAGATAATGTTTTTCAATTCCTAATTCTCATCCACATAATGCGCCGTAAGACAAATATATCTCTCACTTGAAACAGAGGTCCATAAATTCGAAGTCAAATATATTCTACTAGGAATTGATTTCAACTTATTTTTAAGGTCATCCTTCTCTTTCTTGTAAAGTTTTAGAACATCAACTTTTGAAGTATTCCTAGAAATATGTTTTAACATCTAAATTTAGATAGTTGGAAACTTTTCTAATACCCTCATACTCAACAAAGCTAAATGGTAAATTATGTTTGATAATAGCCTCCGCTAACATCTCACGAAACTCTTCTTGAGTTATCTTGTTTTGTAACACTCTACCCTCTTCTTCACCATTTTCTTTTACTTCGTTTCAATTTAAGCATTTGTGAAGATGGCGAAGCAAGTTTGATGTTCCATGATGACTATTTGCCAAAAAATATTTCCCACACCATTGACAGGTAGCCTTACTTAACCCTTTTTCATAAATAGGAAATTTCACAAATTCAATCCAAACTAAAGAAATGTGTTGTTTTTCCTTTTTTTTTTTTTTCCTTGAAACTCTTTTTGGTGTCTTAAACTTTGATCTTGAATTAACTCTTAAAGATGGTGAAGGACCAGTAGAAGTATCCATAATTACAGCATCATTATCACTTTCCAAATTTACAGTTGGAGAAGCCGCTGTACTCTAATTTTCAAAGCAAAATATATAATTAAAATTCTAGTCTACTTAAAACATCTAAAGAAACTGTGAACATAACTACATAAGACATTCATCCAAATGTCAAACACACAAACAATTAAATATAATGTTAACAAAGCAGTATATTATATTACTATTGCAAAATCATGATATTAAAAAATCAATCCAAATACTAAAAACATTTAGGGATTTAAGAGAATGATGAAAATGATTTAACTTACCTTCACCATAGTTGATGATTTGTGGTTGTGCTTCTCTTAAATGTGTCAGTAGGTGGCAAGATCTAGGTTGTGCTGTGTGGCTTGTGGGTGGCAAGAGATAGAGAAGTGAGAAAGCAGAGCAGTGGAGTGTGGAGCATCTGGAGGAAGATTGATCTGAAGATTTAAGGATTGAAAGAACTAAGAAGAGAAGATTAAGAAAAAAAAAAAAAGAGTAGAGGCATAGTCACAGAGAGAAAAGAGTAGAGAGCAGAGGCGGAGAAAAGCTAAAAGTGTAGAGGTAGAGAGGCGCAAGTGTGGAAGTGTGAAAAGAAAAAAGGGCAGAGGAGGCTTTACCGCTTTGGCCCTTAACCCTTGTGGTCCGTGGATGTGGTTGTGTTGTGTTGTCAGTTGTCACGTTTTTGTTTCACTCTTTCATGTTTGTGAATCACAATTTTGGCTTTGGACTCCAGCTAAGCTAGTCAATTGAATTAGATTTTTTTCTTTTTATTAATGGTTGTGTTGTCTAAGTCTTCTCATGTCATGTCTCTGTGGTCTGTGGAGGCAGAGCTAAAGCTTTATTGGTTTTGTGATTTGTGAAGCCCTCAAAATCAAATAGGCAAATTGCATGTAAAAAGCTATTGTTTTGTCTTCTTGTAATTTAATAATTTATTGACTATTGCCTATTGGTTTGGCTCTGCCGTTCTGGTGCTTTGTGCTTTATGCACTAAGTATTAGGACATAGTTTAAAAAAAATTTTCAGCAAATTTTTTTAAACGAGTCGGGTCATGGGTTATCCGGGTTGGGTCACGGGTCAACCCGTTTTTGTTTCGGGTAAAAAAAAAAAAAATCGAAGTCACGGGTCAACCCGTTTATTTTTCGGGTAAAAAAAATCGAAGTCAGGTTGGGTCAGAAAATTCTGACCCGTTTTGCCATGTCTAATTAATGCTAGTGCTCTCACAATTTACAAATGTGCAAGCCAAAACAGCCAAGTACAATCCTTGGCCAAAATATTGTCACAGTGGCCCTTGCTAACTTAGATAATTTTAACTAAAAAATGCCACGTGAAACTCGAGTTCCTTGTAATGTGTTACTTGAATTTATAAAACTCAAGTACCATAACCATATGTTTATGTTTATGTTTAACCAACATGGAATCATCTAACTCGAAAATCTTTTTCCTCAACTCTAACACTTAAATTTTTTTAATATAATATAAAACAAATTTATTCAAAACTGTAAAATTCTAATCCAGAATCTAATTCATTAATTACTGCTGCAATTTAATTCTTTAATTTTGGAGTGCTCAGTGTATTTTCACTTGTTTTTATATTTACTAACTTTATTGGCAAAATATTTGGTGTTCTTGCGATACTAAGACTTGGAAAGAAAAGGTTGTTACTATTTTCATTTGTCTCCATTATGAGTGCAATGGTACTTTATGGATTCCTTTTTGTGCCCAAAAATCTAAGCACAAAATAGATCCAAAATTCATACAAATACGAAATAGTATTTTACTTGCCAATACATATTGGCAACTGGTCTAATCTCTTGCGCAACTTACATGAACAAGAGTTATGGATTATGCCCTTTTAAAATACATTATGTAAGTTTCATTTTTGTCTACTTTATTATTTTGTTCTTCTATACTAAATAAATTTATTTGTAAACTCCTTCTTTATTATTGTTTGTCAGTATCATACTTCGACCCTCTACATATCCAATTCTAAAATTGCAAGTAACTTCTATTAGAAAAGAGGCCACGCATATTACGATACAGGTTGTCCAAAAAAATATGGGACAGTTCCCTGGATTTTGAGCATAGAGTACTGCATAACAAGATATAGAGCTGTGAGTGGAGGAGTAACAACATGTATCAATTCAGGATCAACCTTCTTGATTCTCGTGATTTTTGGAAAAGTTGGTGACAAACATAACCATATGTTTATGTTTAAACATAACCATATATTTAAGTTTTAAGTTTAAACAGTACCGTATTATCTAACTCCAAATTATTTTTTCTCAACTCTAAAGTTTAAAATTTTAAAACACAATTATTCAAAACTATAAATTTTAATCCAAAATCTAATTCATTAATTATTGTTGCAATTTAATCCTTTAATTTTGGAGCACTTAGTGCATTTTCACTTGTTTTTATATTTGCTAAGTTTATTGGCACAATATTTACTGAACAAAGAACTTTTATTGAAACTGGACTCTTTGAATTACAACACTTTACAAGCACCACTATTACACCAATGCACACATGGCATAGTTTCTTACAATTCACACGCTAGCTTTTTATTTATTACACTCACTCACCAAATACACTTGCACACACCTAACACCTTACTTCTAGACACCTACACACTATAACTTTTACAGTTTGTTTGGTTGTAATTAGGGGAAAGGAAGAGAAAGGAAAAGAGCGGGGGAAGGGAAAGAAAAAGAAAGGGAAGGGAAGTTTCCTTAGATGTGTTTGGATATAGAAAAGAAAGGAAAGAATTTCTTATATAAAATTTGTTTGGTTTATAAAGGAAAGGGAAAGGATGTATGTGTATTTTTACATTTATGTCCTTATTTGAATTTCCTATATAAAGTAGTGTTTGAAATTTGAAATTTGTTTCTAAAAAGGTTAAGGGTATTTCAGTAAATTCAATCGCTTTATTTTAAAATCAATCCACAATCATTTCAGCTATCCCTCCTCATCCGGCATTCCGGCATTTTTGGAAGGACACAAAAATGAGGGCCCCAAAGAAAATCAATCACTCAATTTACATTAATCATTTCCAAACAAAGTGTCAGAATTGGTGCTTTTAAAACACTGCACTTCACTTCACAAGTCACACAGCATGAGCCTCATCCTATCTATATATACTAGATGTGTGTCAGTTAAGAAACCGACTTGAGCTTCATCTTTTATTGGTAGTAAAATAATGTCTTTTACCTACCTTTTAGACATCTTGTAAATTTGTGGTTGAGAATAAATTATGTAGGGTAGCTCTAGAGAATTCTACGAGAGAGAGAGATTAAGAGAAAAACACTAAAAATTTCTAGAAAGAGACAGTGCTTGATTTTTAACATGGCAACGTCGTAAATTTATCATAAAACTTCTCCTTACCAAAGTGTCCGAATAGTTTCCTTTTCTTTAGTCTATTTCTTTTCTTCTTTTCCTTCAACTTTTCTTCTTCACTTCAACGTGTCTCACGAGCATAAGGCCAGACATGAAGTAAAACTTGTGAGACAAGCTCTTTAAATGAGTCTTTAACTTGTCTACTCCAATGACCATACTTGCTCCTGAGGGATGGTGTGGTTTGATTGATTTCAACTGAGGCTCGGGTAAAGACAATGAAACGGGAAAAGAAAAGGAGAGGTACAGAGGCATAGGTAATGACCGCACTTGTTCAAATTTTCAAAGGAACTTGAGCTTCAAGGGCACGAGTTCCATATTATAGGGAATTCGAACTTTTAAAACTTGAGTTTTACGTGGACTTTGAATTTATGAAATGCCCGATCAACTTTTGCCACCGTGGTATACTGCTAAATATTTAGCAATTTAAATATTTTGCAAATAGTGGTAAATTGCTAAATATTTCAACCAAAGATGGTATTTGGCCATTTTGACATAAAGAAGCATACATAGACTTTCTCTTTAATTTTATTTAAATCTATAATATGAAAAATTACAATATTGATTTTTTTTATTTTTTATTTTTTATAGTGAAAAAAGTGCTTTTTTTTAATAATTCGATAATTGGAAGAATGATGATTTAATTATTTGCACCCCAGATCTCTTAATAAATTGATTTTTTTTTAGGTTGGAAATTGGATTAACAATAAAGATATTGTATACTTTTAAACTTCAGGTTAATCATTCAAGTTTTGATTATAATTATATTACTTTTTTTCAATGCATTTGACTTTTATCTTGGTGTGTATAGACAAAGTCAAACACACACCAGGTAATTACATGAATGAATCATTTAGGTAAGACGTTGGTTGGAGATTTTAAACAAGATTATTAGTTAAACTTTCATATATTTGAGCTTAGGTTGATAGATTCTTAATAGATATCGAATTTAATTGTAACGACCCATATTCTCATGTCATGATATTGTCTACTTTGGCCCAACAAGCTGCATGGTTTTGTTCATCCTCATGTCATATGAAAGTAAAACAAAACCTCATGAGAAAAGGCCTCATAACTAGACCATAACTTTCACTCGATTATCTCAAGTATTAAACTATTTGTTTTATTTATTTTCTTTGTAATGATCATAAGATAAAATAATGTAACTTTTGAAACAAGTTAAATAGTCCATCGTTCTAACTCTAGAAATTAATAAAATTAAGGCTAGGTAATGCGGGTATTACATTAGCTCTTGACTATATTATTTATCAAACAGGACTACTAATCAAACAAACTAACCCGCTTTCACGTTTATCGTCCTACCGATAAATTTAAGAGAATGATATTGCACTTGTGAATTTTTAAAACCGAAGTGTTCTTTTGACTTTAGGCCACTAGTTTTCTATTTGTCTCATCCAAGAAGAGGTGAAGTAGCGATTGAACGTAGACAAAGGTAAACTTTGAACTTAATATACACTCTTTTAAGTTTGAACCAAAGTTATTTTTTGGGAGGTAAACTTTGAAACTTAATATACACTCCTTTAAGTTTTAACCAAGTTTTTTGGGAGGTGGGGGTGTTAACGAAGGTGTCTAAATCTCTTTGAGTATTTGGCTATTCCCTTAAGTACATAGTTGTCCCATCTCATTAACTCTAGGTAAGGAGTGGCCCCAAGATGTTGCTGTTTTGAATTAGGACATCATGGATCTAAACAGATTTTAGGAATCACTAGAACAACCCCACCACTGCATTCACTCTTTTAACCAAGCCTGGAACATAGAAAATGATGCTGCAAGATATGGATTGTTTGCAAAGTTCCTAACTAAGCCAAGTGAAAAATAAGTGTCCTGCCGCCCTAAACCTCCCTTCTTCAAAATATAGAATTATATTTCATCAGTAAGGCTTCACTATAAAAGTCACCAAAACTGAATTCCATTTTCTTTTGAGGAGATCCGGGAGGGCCACAGGTTTCCTAACTATTGTCTTCTGCATATGTTGCAGAAGTGCTTCTGATGCATACTCATTGCTTCACAAACAAAACCCGTTGTGATACTTCCGTATTCACAACCTAAAATTACGAGTCAACATATATATATATATATATATATCACATAATTTCCTTCTCTCACAAAAGCTAAAAATTGACAATCCAATGAAGACAAAGATTAGCAAGAAGTCATGGAGTATACAAGGAAGATGGACCTGGAATTTAAATGGACATGACGAAAGGAGTCAAACGTGGATGGAATTTAAGATAAACAAGACTAAAGGAGTTATATGTACATTACTACTCAGTAATTATGCTACACTAATAATATATTCCAAAATGTACCAATACCCCTCCCTCCATAAACATAAAATTAGACGTGCTTGGACTTCTTTTGTGGTCTGTTCAAATCTCTAGACTCCTCAGTAAGTTCTGCCAACTTCTCCATAGGGCCATCTTGTGGTTGAGTTGTGGCTGTATCCACCCATTTCTCATACTCTAATAGGTGCATTGGTTCTGAGGATGGTGGTGCTACTATTTCTACCTCTTTCTCACTCTCTAGAAGGTATGTTGGTTCTGATGGTGGCGGTGATGCTGTTTCTACCTCTTTCTCACACTCCAGCAGGTGCATTGCTTCTGATAGTACTGCCGCTGCTTTCTCTACCACTTTCTCACCCTCCAACACATAAATTGACTTTTCTGGTGGTGCTGCCTCCTTTTGATTCAGGTATGATGGTCCTTCCGAATCATCATCATGTGATGAAACAGCTTCTGGTGCTGCTACTGGTGGTAAAAATGACTCTGACAAAGCTGCTGCAACTGCAGCTGTGTTTGTGTGTGGTCTGCCTCGTCCTCTACCTTTACTTTTGCCTCTGCTTCGTCCTCTTGCTGATGGGGCCTTAGTTGTGGTTTGTGTTGTTGCTGGTAGAGGTGACACCTCCTCATGGGTGAGGCGTAATGAGCCCTCCATATTATTTGTATATGGAAGACAAGATGCTGGTCTTGTTTCAAGGTGCCGGGTCTCTCCAATCATCTGTAAGACACGGATGCACATGGTTTGGATATCTTTCATTGCTCGCATTGCACAGTCACTAGTGAAAGCACCAAGTATTGTAGCGCATTGGTTATGGATTGCAGTCAAGCTCTGGACCTGTCATGCCAAATACAGATACCTTAACAATTTTGACTCAGGTATTTTCAGTGCACATCAAAATAAAAACTAATCACATAATAGTTTTGACAAATTCTTACTAGCAGATGTGTTGTCCCACTCGAAGGCTGAAATCGCATATGTGGTCTTTGAGTGAGAGGAGTAATCAAACGACGTGTAATTTTACGATACCACTCCATATATGGATCATGATAATACATTGGGTGCTCCTCTGACTCACCCACTGCAATACTCTCTTCACAAGCCTCCCATAACTGTATATATCGTCCATGATATGATCGCCAATCATAGTGATGTCTCCCTCGTCTGTCGATTGAATGGAGTTTCACCTCTGTATCACAAGGTTTAGGAATTCCTTGATGGAGACCAAATTGTCGCAGAACTCGATCAGGACGATGCCACTCGACAACATCAAAGCAGATTAGTGGAGCAATTGTTTGCCACACATGCTGGTCTTTTACACATACATCTGGTAGTAAAGCAAGTCGCTCAGTAGTGTATGGCTGCCATATCATCTAAGATTGAAAATAAGCTAAATCAATGTTTCAGACACAAGCAGGCACACATAAACTTGCACCCATCGCATGATAAAGTGCGTATTATATCATAAATTAAAAACTTAATAAAACTAACCTGATCATCTGTCTGTTGATCAAGTTGGTCCCTGTAAAATATTAATGCTCTAAGAGGATTGTCTCTACGAATTACAGGAGCCCTCCACCTAAGGTAAGAGGA
The DNA here is from genome assembly GCF_002906115.3 of Quercus suber. Classification (NCBI taxonomy): domain Eukaryota; kingdom Viridiplantae; phylum Streptophyta; class Magnoliopsida; order Fagales; family Fagaceae; genus Quercus; species Quercus suber. Next base: position 16,818 of record NW_027070317.1, read on the forward strand.
ATAAATTTAAGCCCAATCAAAGGTATAGTAACAAACATGTACATTAATTCAATAGCTTAACACATACCTGCATCCTAATGGATCCGTAGGCACTTGCTCTTCATGTATTGCTGCATCCCCTACAACTAGTGCAATGTTCCCTACATCCTCACTATCTGGTACAACTGGATCCCGCACTCGGCCACCAAGTCTCTCAGGACGACCAATATGTAATCGCTCCCATGCCCATAACTGTAGTGAAGTAATTTGTAGAGGTAAGAGCATATAAAATTACAAACACACAACCATAAAAGGAAGCATACAAAGGAATATATACTAGTATGAATACCTGCAATAATATAAGAGGGCCAGCAATCTCATTAGCCCCTGCTTTACTAGCTCGACAAAGCTCACGATATAAGTATGCCAGTACAGCACTGCCCCAACTCAATTGTTCAATATATGAAAAATCCCTCAACAGGGGCAAGAATATCAACTGGACATCTGCTCCAGATTTATCTGTGAAGAGAAAACCACCTATCAAACCTAAGATATATGCCCTAGCATAACGCTGCAACGTTAGATCATCAGCATCTGGTGGAGGCTTATGGAAACGAGATCGTAACCAACTAAGCTTAAGTGCTGAACCATGAAGAACACTACGATCTGGTCTGACCCCTAAGAGCTCCTCGCAGAGATCATCCCATTGGAGATCACCATTACCAGTCACCACCATGACCATTTATTTGAAGACCTAGAAGCAATGCTACATCCTGCAGAGTGACAGTACTCTCACCCACAGTAAAATGGAAAGTGTGAGTTTCCTGTCGCCATCTCTCAACCAATGCAGTGATTAGGGGCCAATCAATCTGTATAAATCCAATCCTGTATGCCCCATAAAAGCCAGACTGGATGACAAACCGACGAATACGTGAATCCAATTGCCATTCCCGCATCATTGTAGCCAACCTCTGTCTACATGTCAGGACACCAGGATCCTGCAGGGAAGTACATCAGTTACAGCTTTTTATATTGTGACACAAAATGCAGTTTTTCTTCACAAGCAATAAACAGACTAATAAGTAAAACTAACCTCTCCTTCCCATATGGCTGCAGATCTATGTTGGTTTTGCAGGACAAGCACTGTATTGTCAACTGGTCCTGGATCCAGAAAGCTGTCAACTTGGGCATCACGAGTGACTTTTTCTACTGGTGTCTACAAAACAGAAAATATAAACTCTATAGACAAATTCAGATGACAAGCAAGACAATAGACCACCAAGGGAGAGCCAAGCATAGTGTATGAACTTAAAACAAAAGAATATTCTTGAAACTTACTTGCTTATTGGTGTGGGCTGGCACAGTGACATTTACTTGATTTTCAATGGGCACTGGTACTCTTTCCAAATACAACTCCATGCAGTTTGTTCCAGGTTGTCGTGCCACATCAAACATGATATCAATAGACTCGTCATCATCTATTGGCACAGGAATGTATTCCCTACATGCTGGATACCTGCAAGTGATCTTCAGTTTAACCTGGTGTTTGTCAAAGCCGCTAACCCCATAAACTGTATCCAGCAACTCATTATATGTAATCCCATAGCTGACTCTAATCGGTTTTGGTGTAGCACCTTCATAAGAAATTCCACGTGGTCCACTTGTAATCCTCCCGTTCCAATAACACATTAGTGTAACACCCTGTCTGGCCATCTACCTACAAGTCACTAATTTAGTGACGGAAAATTACAATTATCATCTGGATTTTTATAATATGAATCAAGAACTATTCATCCAAAATGAGAATAGGAAATTTTTGAAAATACTAAACCACCACATATTATGATTTCTTGAACACCTTAGCTGAATCCAATGTAATAACTCTTAAAATAGTTGTCTAGTTTCTTAGAACAGTTGATGGTTCAACATAGAGAATTACATCCTCCAAACTATCCCTCTAATCAATAATGTTATTTTAGAAGCTTAATTCACCTAAAAACTTAGTAATCTGGCTGATCCTTCAGTAGTGTGACACCTATTTGAATCATTCTGTGTGTATCAGTTCTGATATATCTAGCAATTATACAGCTTCTTAGCAATCAGGTACTTACATATCCTGTGCTTAAAAGAAAAGACTGCAAAATAATAAATAAAAAATAAAAAAGCATGAAAGGTTTTGCAGAGTTCATGAGACCATTATACTCTGTATCAAACTTGTGACACATAAAAACCAAAATAACTGAAGTTAATAAGTCATTTATTTGCTAATTGGATTAAATATAGTATACAACTCAAGCTTCCATGAGCTATTTACATTTCTCATTATTTAATACACACACACACACACAAAACAAACATGATTTTAGTGCTTCATGATAGAAGTGACGAATATGCTCTTCCTTCTTTTAATCCTTAAAACAAGAAAATGCCAAATGTATCCACATACAAGTATTGTTGCCTGCATTCTCAAACCTCGCAAGGTAACGGCCATTACCAGCAGAGAACTCCAATACTCCCAGCAAAAAAATCCACTAGTTGTTAAGGAACAATACTCGTGGAGTAAGATAACTATAATAAATTTACTAACAAAACAAATCTCAAATATGTATGACAGACAAATAAATGAAGCATCATTAGAAAAGAAAAGAAAATAAATAAATAAAACCTTCCCTTGTTAACTATGACTACATAAAGTTCACAAATCATGGCAAAATGGTTACATTTATATAAGATCAAAGGAAAAACCAAAGAAGAAAGAAATAAAGAAATGAAAGGGTAAAAGGAAGCTAAAATAAAGGAAAAAAGAAATGTAATAATCTAGGAGATGAACAATTACAAGTTTTAAAAATATATCAAAAAAGGAAGACATGGTGAATCTTGAGATGAATTTCTGATTTAAGGTCAAAGACCAGCAACAATAATTCCAAACACGAAAAGGACTGAATTAAGAGCTACGTATAATATAAAATCAAGCACAGAAAGACTAACGCAAATATAAAAGTTTCAAATCATAACATGACCTATGACTAAAATAGTATCTGTATTAGGATTTACGGGGGAAAAAATGCAAATATTAGGCACAAATTACGTAAGAAAGCGCAGGAAGTAGTATGTATTTCTGCATTGAGCTGACTGTCACATCATGATTTAGCAGCAACGGTAGCTGAAAATCAGTATGATATGTTTAGCAAGATGTCAACCACATGCTGATGTTGATAAAACACTAATTCAAAAAAGGATAAAAAAGACATAAATCACCAATTAAGATGTGCCAAGTATTGACAAATGCCATCCCTGACATTATTCTGTGCTGCTTATATGTGACACTTATAGTAGTAACAAAAGAACCCAGCAAAAGAATATATATATATATATATAGTAGAAATGAAAGAAAGATCTGCATACCCATGATGCACCAACCCAACTTATTTAAAAAAAAAATAAAGTTTTATTTTTTGATGATCCCACAAAATCCAAGTCTTCAGTTACCTCACACTGTTCAATGACAGTGTATAAGCTTTAAAGTAATTATCAGGATACAACATGTTATGATTTCTTGAACACCTTAGCTGAATCCAATGTAATAAACTCTTAAAATGGTTGTCTGGTTTCTTAAACCAGTTAATGCTTGAACATAATGAATTGCATCCTCTGAAGTGTCCCTGTAATCAACACTGCTATTTTAGAAGCTTAAAGCACTTATAAGGCAATATCTAATTCACCTAAAAACTTAGTAATCAGGTCCTTACATAAAAAATAAAAAAAAGACCCATTTGAATTTATTTAAAGCTTTTTAAAGTAGAGCCCATTTGAATTCAATCAACAAGCTTCAACAAAAGGGAAAGTGCAAAAAAACATAGATTTTTTTATATATTCAGACAAACTAACTTAAACAAATTCAAGAATTGAGAGACATATATAGATCTGGTTTTGTAGAACATTACCTTATGAGAATCTTTATGGAGCTGTGATGTCTGTAATTTCTATTTCTTCAGATTGCTATGGAAAAAAACACACACACACACACAAAACAAACATGATTTTAGTGCTTCATGATAGAAGTGACGCATATGCTCTTCCTTCTTTTAATCCTTAAAACAAGAAAATGCCAAATGTATCCACATACAAGTATTGTTTCCTGCATTCTCAAACCTCGCAAGGTAACGGCCATTACCAGCAGAGAACTCCAATACTCCCAGCAAAAAAATCCACTAGTTGTTAAGGAACAATACTCGTGGAGTAAGATAACTATAATAAATTTACTAACAAAACAAATCTCAAATATGTATGACAGACAAATAAATGAAGCATCATTAGAAAAGAAAAGAAAAGAAATAAATAAAACCTTCCCTTGTTAACTATGACTACATAAAGTTCACAAATCATGGCAAAATGGTTACATTTATATAAGATCAAAGAAAAAACCAAAGAAGAAAGAAATAAAGAAATGAAAGGGTAAAAGGAAGCTAAAATAAAGGAAAAAAGAAATGTAATAATCTAGGAGATGAACAATTACAAGTTTTAAAAATATATCAAAAAAGGAAGATATGGTGAATCTTGAGATGAATTTCTGATTTAAGGTCAAAGACCAGCAACAATAATTCCAAACACGAAAAGGACTGAATTAAGAGCTACGTATAATATAAAATCAACCACAGAAAGACTAACGCAAATATAAAAGTTTCAAATCATAACATGACCTATGACTAAAATAGTATCTGCATTAGGATTTACGGGGGAAAAAATGCAAATATTAGGCACAAATTACGTAAGAAAGCGCAGGAAGTAGTATGTATTTCTGCATTGAGCTGACTGTCACATCATGATTTAGCAGCAATGGTAGCTGAAAATCAGTATGATATGTTTAGCAAGATGTCAACCACATGCTGATGTTGATAAAACACTAATTCAAAAAAGGATAAAAAAGACATAAATCACCAATTAAGATGTGCCAAGTATTGACAAATGCCATCCCTGACATTATTCTGTGCTGCTTATATGTGACACTTATAGTAGTAACAAAAGAACCCAGCAAAAGAATATATATATATATATATATATATAGTAGAAATGAAAGAAAGATCTGCATACCCATGATGCACCAACCCAACTTATTTATAAAAAAAATAAAGTTTTATTTTTTGATGATCCCACAAAATCCAAGTCTTCAGTTACCTCACACTGTTCAATGACAGTGTATAAGCTTTAAAGTAATTATCAGGATACAACATGTTATGATTACTTGAACACCTTAGCTGAATCCAATGTAATAAACTCTTAAAATGGTTGTCTGGTTTCTTAAACCAGTTAATGCTTGAACATAATGAATTGCATCCTCTAAAGTGTCCCTGTAATCAACACTGCTATTTTAGAAGCTTAAAGCACTTATAAGGCAATATCTAATTCACCTAAAAACTTAGTAATCAGGTCCTTACATAAAAAATAAAAAAAGACCCATTTGAATTTATTTAAAGCTTTTTAAAGTAGAGCCCATTTGAATTCAATCAACAAGCTTCAACAAAAGGGAAAGTGCAAAAAAACATAGATTTTTTTATATATTCAGACAAACTAACTTAAACAAATTCAAGAATTGAGAGACATATATAGATCTGGTTTTGTAGAACATTACCTTATGAGAATCTTTATGGAGCTGTGATGTCTGTAATTTCTATTTCTTCAGATTGCTATGGAAAAATCTGGGAGAGAGAGAGAGAGAGAAAAAGGGGTTACATTATTTATCGAGAGAAACGCGGCGTGTTTTCACGTGTATCCGTTGATCAATTTAAGCGGAGGTCATCATAGCGGTTTCACGTTTTTTGTTTCTCGGCAACACGCGCACACGGACTTGTGAACTTAAAAGGGTTTCACGGTACTTTTAGCGGTTTTAGATATATCTCAGCTTTTGAGGCCGCTGATTAAAGTGACAGTTTCTTTCTAAAAGGACAAAATACTTTTTTTAAAAAAATAAAAATAAAAGTGGTAGTTTTCAATAATAAATTAAATAATTGAAAAACTGTCTTAAATCATAGATTAATATTAATAAATTGTTATTTAGCAGCCTTTTTTAAACAGGCTAATGTGAGGAGCTATGAAATTTTATGATCACTTGAAATTAAAATTAAAGTGCAAATAAAATGCCATTATATTTGGGTTTTTACACTTTCTATAATATAAAATTAAATTTCAATTACTTGTTAATCATATATAAATTTTATGTCTTGACTTCGCATCATATATTAGTTTTTGGACTCTTTCATATTATGTCACATAAGTTTTGGTAGACTCACAATTTTTCACATAATTTTTATTTTTTAATTCTATATTTATTTTGCTCATAATTTTTATTTTTATAATTCCTTATTTATTTGACAAAAACTAATCAAATGTCAACCATTTCGTTTGATACCTAATATGTAGCTTGTATTTAGACTCTATTATGAATTGTTTTTCTTAGAGTGATGTGCAAGTTTTTGACTTGCTTCCAAAGCATGTTTGTATGCAACGCAATAGGGGCAGCTTGATGCATTAGGGAGCAAATAAAAATAAAAGTGGTAGTTTTCAATAATAAATTAAATAATTGAAAAACTGTCTTAAATCATAGATTAATATTAATAAATTGTTATTTAGCAGCCTTTTTTAAACAGGCTAATGTGAGGAGCTATGAAATTTTATGATCACTTGAAATTAAAATTAAAGTGCAAATAAAATGCCATTATATTTGGGTTTTTACACTTTCTATAATATAAAATTAAATTTCAATTACTTGTTAATCATATATAAATTTTATGTCTTGACTTCGCATCATATATTAGTTTTTGGACTCTTTCATATAATGTCACATAAGTTTTGGTAGACTCACAATTTTTCACATAATTTTTATTTTTTAATTCTATATTTATTTTGCTCATAATTTTTATTTTTATAATTCCTTATTTATTTGACAAAAACTAATCAAATGTCAACCATTTCGTTTGATACCTAATATGTAGCTTGTATTTAGACTCTATTATGAATTGTTTTTCTTAGAGTGATGTGCAAGTTTTTGACTTGCTTCCAAAGCATGTTTGTATGCAACGTAATAGGGGCAGCTTGATGCATTAGGGAGCCTAAGGTAAAAATTAATTATCTTGTTTTAGATGCAAAATTATTACTAATTAATATGAACTATGTAGAATTTTTTTCTTTTTTGTTAGAAATTTTATAGATAGAAAAAATTTAACAAAATTTTTCATACTTATTGATGTGGCAGATTGTAGTGATAAGTAAAAGAGTGGTGTTAGTAGTAGATTTAGATGAGAATTAGTAAAAGTCTGCTAACTTAACTCTTATTATTATTCTTATTTTTTTAGAAGTGAACATTCACAATATTTTTTTACAACAAATTTTAGGTTTTAAGTTATCTTTTGTTTTCTATTTGAAAATTTCACTATAATTATTTTTTTGCCATCAATAATAAGTTGTAACAATTTACTAGTTAGCATTAGTTGTAAAAGTGTTGTGAAAAATATTATCGACGTTGCATTTTTCTCTCTTTTTTATTATTATTTTTTATCTAAAAAAAATATTATTTTATTTATTGATTATAAATAATCATATTAGTTAGAATTTGGGAGGCTTTTTTTTTCTTGGGGTCTTAGGCGACCGCATCTTTTGCTCACCCATTCAGCCGGCCCTGCAACGCAAATTCTTTCACCGTAAAGGATATGTACTTGACTTACTTTCCTAAAAATCATATACAATTAAAAGAATTAGGCTAAATTTGACCCATACATGTATAAGAAGCAAGAACTCTCATAAAAAAATTAAACAACATTATAGTTGTAGTCTCAACTTTCAAGCCATGGGAAACCCACATTGAAAAACATTTGCGAAACATATAGAAAAAGAGACACACCATGACCAAGTACGGGAGGATCATCCAATCCTCACATGCTAAATATGCGCAGAGCCCATGCAATCAAACAAAAATTCAGCTACAATAACAACAATTGTGTGCACTCTTTTTAAGAAAGGTTAAAAAGAGTAACGTAACCCCTTTACATGATAAATAATGTAACCCATTTTTCACCCTTTTTGAGAAGGTGAATAGCTTCATGCGTTTCTCTCGATAAATAATGTAAACCCTTTTTGAGCAGGTAGCATAGATTTCCCAAAGGTGCAGCACATCCGGTAGTAATTTGAAATGTTTAATGAAGGTAGCTTCTAAATTCTATCTGTTCTTCATATCCTTTTATCTTTAAATGAATGGTCATTGCATTCATTTTATATTTTATCCTTAAAATAAATAAATAAATAAAATTGCATCATTTAAGCTATTTCACCCATAAATTTATACAAGTGCGTAACATGCTTGACTTATATTTTATTATTAGTCCAATAAATTATATAAGTGCACGTAACTCTTTTTTATTTTATTATTGATTCTATTTGATTAAGTTTTTTTTTTTGTTTTGGATTTAATTTTTCTAACATGATGAATTTTTAATATTTTCTAATGATTATTTGACTTATGTCCCAAGACTTTAGTTTTTTGGATTTTTCATTATGTCTTTCATGCGTGTCGATTATTTTTACTTGCAACATTCAATTGTATGAACCACGGTTTCTTAGATTTGGTTGGGTTATGATATCTATTTGTGGTCTGTGGAACATGTGTTTGTTTTAATAAGCCACGTGTTACCCTGATTTGTTTATATATATTATATATATTCGTGTTTCTAAGTGCTTTTAGCTTCTTGTATCTGAGAACTAGTCATAAGTGAGAAACTTTGATTAATAGTACGNATGCTTGATTTATATTTTATTATTGGTTCACTTTGAAATGGTTTATGGTTTTGAAACTAATGCTTTCTGACATGATGAATTAGTATATTTTCTAATGATTAATTTGACTTTACTGAATCTTTGTTTTTTGGTTTTACCCGTGGTAGAATCAGGCCCACTAATGCTTTCTACCGCTAGATTTATTGTAGTTTGTTTTAGCTACCATCTTGGCATAAGCACTTCAATTTCCTTAAATAGATCAAATTAGTTTTTGGGTCTGACCCATAATGCTGTGTTTATATATGTATTTAGGTGTGCATGCATGATTGCAGTGTGTTTGTGAGGTGTTCTTATGTGGGTATGTCAAGCCCACCTATATTCAGAAAAGTCCTCTGTGGAGGTTGTCTGATTGGAAGATACAAGATGGGTGACTTATGTCCCAAGACTTTTTTTTTGGATTTCAACTTATTTTTAAGGTTATCCTTCTTTCTTGTAAAGTTTAGAACATCAACTTTTGAAGTATTCCTAGAAATATGTTTTAACGTCTAAATTTAGATAGTTGGAAACTTTTCTAATACCCTCATACTCAACAAAGCTAAAATGGTAAATTATGTTTGATAATAGCCTTCCGCTAACATCTCACGAAACTCTTCTTGAGTTAATCTTGTTTTGTAACACCCTACCCTCTTCTTCACCATTTTCTTTTACTTCATTTCATTTTAAGCATTTGTGAAGATGGCGAAGCAAAGTTTGAATGTTTAATGATGACTATCTGCCAAAAAATATTTCCCACACTATTGACAAGTAGCCTTACTTAACCCTTTTTCATAAATAGGCAATTTCACAAATTCAATCCAAACTAAAGAAATGTGTTTGTTTTTTCCTTTTTTTTTTTTTTTTTTCCTTGAAACTCTTTTTGGTGTTTTAAACTTTGATTTTGAATTAACTCTTAAAGATGGTGAAGGACCAGTAGAAGTATCCATAATTACAGCATCATTATCACTTTCCAAATTTACAGTTGGAGAAGCCGCTGTACTCCAATTTTCAAAGCAAAAATATATAATTAAAATTCTAATCTACTTAAAACATGTAAAGAAACTGTGAACATAACTACATAAGACATTCATCCAAAATGTCAATGACATTTTCAATTTTTTCAACAATCAAACACACAAACAATTAAATATAATGTTTAGCAGCCAGGCAGTATATTATATTACTATTGCTAAATCAATGATACTCATAAAAAAATCAATCCAAAAACTAAAAACATTTAGGATTTAAGAGAATGATGAAAATGATTTAACTTACCTTACGTAGTTGATGATTTGTGGTTGTGTTCCTCTTAAATGTGTCAGTAGGTGGCAAGATCTAGGTTGTGCTGTGTGGCTTGTGGGTGGCGAGAGACAGAGAAGTGAGAAAGTAGAGTAGTGGAGTGTGGAGCATCTGGAGGAAGATTGGTTTGAAGATTTAAGGATTGAAAGAAACTAAGAAGAGAAGATTAAAAAAAGAAAAGAAAAAGAGTAGAGATATAGTCACAGAGAGAAAAGAGTAAGAGAGCAGGCGGAGAGAGCTGAAAGTGTAGAGGTAGAGAGGCACAAGCTTGAAACTAAAAAAGTGTGGAAGTGTGAAAACAAAAAAGGGCAAGAGGAGGCTTTACCGCTTTGGCCCTTAACCCTTGTGGTCCGTGGATGGTTGTTGTTTGTGTTGTCACGTTTTTGTTTTACTCTTTCATGTTTGTGAATCACAATTTTGGCTTTGGACTCTAGCTAAGTTATTCAATTGAATTAGATTTTTTTTTCTTTTTATTATTGTTGTGTTGTCTAAGTCTTCTCATGTCATGTCTCTGTGGTTTGTGGAGGCAGAGCTAAAGTTTTATTGGTTTTGTGATTTGTGAAGCTCTCAAAATCAAATAGGCAAATTGCATGTAAAAGGCTATTGTTTTGTGTTCTTGTTAATAATTTTAATAATTTATGACTATTGCCTATTGGTTTGGTTCTGCCGTTCTGGTGCTTTGTGTTTTATGTACTAAGTATCAGGATGTAATTTAAAATTTTTTTTAGCAAATTTTTTAAACGAGTTGGGTCATGGGTTATCCGGGTCGGGTCACGGGTCAACCCGTTTTTTTTTCGGGTAAAAAAAATTGAATTCGGGTTGGGTCAGAAAATTCTGACCCGTTTTGCTATGTCTAATAATGCTAGTGCTCTTACAATTTACAAATGTGCAAGCCAAAACAGCCAAGTACAATCCTTGGCCAAAATATTGTCACAGTGGCCCTTGCTAACTTAGATAATTTTAATTAAAAAATGCCACGTGAAACTCGAGTTCCTTGTAATGTGTTACTTGAATTTATAAAACTCAAGTACCATAACCATATGTTTATGTTTATGTTTAACCATCATGGAATCATCTAACTCGAAAATCTTTTTCCTCAACTCTAACACTTAAATTTTTTTTATATATATATAAACAAATTTATTCAAAACTGTAAAATTCTAATCCAGAATCTAATTCATTATTATTACTGCAATTTTATTCTTTAATTTTGGAGTGCTCAGTGTATTTTCACTTGTTATATTTACTAAGTTTATTGCAAAATATTTGGTGTTCTTGCGATACTAAGACTTGGAAAGAAAAGGTTGTTACTATTTTCATTTGTCTCCATTATGAGTGCAATGGTACTTTATGGATTCCTTTTGTGCCCAAAAATCTAAGCCCATAATAGATCCAAATTCATACAAATACGTACTAGTATTTACTTGCCAATACATATTGGCAACTGTCTATCTTCTTGCGCAACTTACATGAACAAGAGTTATGGATTATGCCCTTTTAAAATACATTATGTAAGTTTCATTTTTGTCTACTTTATTATTTTGTTCTTCTATACTAAATAAATTTATTTGTAAACTCCTTCTTTATTATTGTTTGTCAGTATTGTACTTCGAGCCTTTACATATCCAATTCTAAAATTGCAAGTAACTTCTATTAGAGAAGAAGCCACGCATATTACGATACAGGTTGTCCAAAAAAATATGGGACAGTTCCCTGGATTTTGAGCATAGAGTACTGCATAACAAGATATAGAGCTGTGAGTGGAGGAGTAACAGCATGTATCAATTCAGGATCAGCCTTCTTGATTCTCGTGATTTTTGGAAAAGTTGGTGACAAACATAACCATATGTTTATGTTTAAACATAACCATATATTTAAGTTTTAAGTTTAAACAGTACCGTATTATCTAATTCCAAATTATTTTTTCTCAACTAAAGTTTAAAATTTAAAACACAATTATTCAAAACTATAAATTTTAATCCAAAATCTAATTCATTAATTATTGTTGCAATTTAATTCTTTAATTTTGGAGCACTTAGTGCATTTTCACTTGTTTTTATATTTGCTAAGTTTATTGGCACAATATTTACTGAACAAAGAACTTTATTGAAACTGGACTCTTTGAATTACAACACTTTACAAGCACTACTATTACACCAATGCACACATGGCATAGTTTCTTACAATTCACACGTTAGCTTTTTATTTATTACACTCACTCACAAATACACTTGCACACACCTAACACCTTACTTCTAGACACCTACACACTATAACTTTTACAGTTTGTTTTGTTGTAATTAGGGAAAGGAAGAGAAAGGAAAAGAGCGGGGAAGGGAAAGAAAAAGAAAGGGAAGGGAAGTTTCCTTAGATGTGTTTGGATATAGGAAAGAAAGGAAAGAATTTCTTATATAAATTTTTTTGGTTTATAAAGGAAGGGAAAGGATGTATGTGTATTTTTACATTTATGTCCTTATTTGAATTTCCTATATAAAGTAGTGTTTGAAATTTGAAATTTGTTTCTAAAAAGGTTAAGGGTATTTCATTTCAGTTTTTTTTTTTTTTTTTTTTCAGAAAATTTATTGATGAATAAACACATTACAAGTAAAGAGGAAAAGCTCACAGCTAGCAGAGTACAACCACTCTGATACGCACAAAAAGTCCTTCATAGACCACCTAATTGAGATTGCTAGCCTACAAATCAACAAGACTAACAATTTGACACCAAAACTATTAAAGCCAGGCTATAAACAGGGATAGTTTCTAGGATCTGCCAATGACAGTTCCACCAGATTGGAAACATCTTAGGGCCTAATTAACACCAACTGCTTTCAACACAGAGCAGCACCTGAGGCAATCATCAACTTCAACCAACTATCTTTGAACATTCTTGAGCTGGACAGATTCCTTCATGTCCCAGTTACATCATAATACTCGATATTGGATAGAATCACAGTTGGAGCCTTTGCTTTCAACTCTAGGTTTGGCATCCTTGTTAACAGATTTGACTATCTGTTCTAATAGCTTTTTTCCTTTACATTGATAATAGGATGTTCAATTGCTTAGCGGTCACATTGTTTGTGTTACACACTGTTTATAGATTTATGGTCTAATTTTAGACAGAATATTAGACTGTCTTCTGTACTTGCATATCAGCTTGGTACGCGCTGCTTGTGTTTTATCATTGAGACCCCTGTACGTACTTCTATCCTTTTGAGATGCATTATATAAGATCAGAAATAAATTTCTTGATTTATACTCATATTTAAGCTGAGGCGTGGTTGTTTTGAGGATCATATTCACTAGTGCCTTGTTTCTGGGGAGATGTTCTGAGGTTGAACCTTCTTTTTGCATCCTCTTAACCTTAGTACCCAGTAGGCACACAAACGATTAGCCAAAAGATGCTTTCCCCCTCCATTTCTGTATTAGCACATGAAAAGTGTTTGTGTCAAGTTAGGAAAAAAGGTTCCCAGTTTCTGTATTACACATTATGCTCTTTAGTTCTCAATTCATATATAAATGAGATGTGATTATGGTTTATTTATTTTTGGATAAGTATAATCAGAGTCTTATTATTTTGACTTTATTAATGCATCTTTGGCCATTAACATATGGTTCTTGAGTCTAACTTAAAAATCTTTGACTTACATATAAATTCTAAATAAGATTTCCATTAGTCCTTTTTTCCCCCTCTGTTTTTTCCAATTATTCTTTTGGGTAGAAAGTTCTTGCTTTAAACTGTATTTTCACTGCATTCCTCATGTTTGGTTGTCTCAAGCTCATGAAGAGAAATTAGTGCTCAAAGTCATAATATCCAAGTACAACCTGTTGAACAATTTTGTGTCTGTCTTCTTTTATGTTATTGGGAACGCAACTTGATAATTTGTGTTACTTAAGTTAGCAATATCTATTTGAATTTGGGATTGTACTCATATAGTCATGACTCATAAGTTACTCTTTTGTTATTCACTATTGCATGTCCATATACTTATACAATAGCACTTTATGTAGTTTTTCTCCTTTATCATATGCATCTCTTTTTATCTTTTTATCATTTTGAAAGTAAGTAGCAAGAAATCTTTTTTTGTTGCTTACGAACATGCTTGCATTTTTGTTTTCCTCAAAATGTAGTTACGGTTATTTTTGTTCAAGTTTTACAAATAAGTACTATTTAATGTTGCTCTGCAGTGTGAGAGAAGAAAGTTCATAGATTTCTTTACTTGCTGCTCAGAAAGCATCTTCAATTGCGAACTTAATGAGAAGATTCCATGAGAACCTCTAAGGGTCCAAGGCTTTCCGGAATGCAGAAGCAAGCACTTCTATATAGAGGGCTTTTGTGAGTAGTTTATTCCAAATCTGCTGAAGATCGACATAAGATTGCTTCCATTGTGTCAGCTGAGTTCTGCAGTAATTCTAAGCAGGTAGATTGGAAAATTTTCCTCTATATACTTTCTTCGCTGTGGTAAGAAGCATTTGGATCAGCTCAAGAGCCCTGATACTATTGGGTTGTCGTTGTTAAATGTTTGTGTCTCTGAAAACATAAATCCTAAACCTTGAACAAAGACATTTATTTAATTCTTATTCTGTTTTGTAGCTGAAATTTGTTTTATTCAGTAATTAAATGATTATTTGATGAAAAGGATATCTCGGTCCCAAATTCTTAGAATTAGTAAATTAAGACATGGTCTACTGCTTTAAAAGTTGCAAAATTTCCCAACTATTGATTATTCCATCCTCTTCAAGGGCAGCATATATAGATGAATCTTATTCTTAAGTTATTTATCATATGGTTTACTGTTTTGGAAATGGTAAATCTTGCCAATAATTGCTTGTTCAACATCTTAAACGGATGCTTACTTTCAGGCTTAGATGTCCAACTCTTATCCGTTGTGTTGTTTATGATATGATGAACATTTGCCATGTTTTAAAACATGTACGTAGTGAATACGATCAATTCCATAGAAATAAAGATGGATTCCGCGTATGATATCCTTATGATACGGATTCAGCCTTTTCAACGTAAGTTAAGAGTGTATTTATTTTATTTTATTTATCTTCAATATGTGGAAATTAGAGGCTGGGCTCAATCCGTGAGAATTGAAGCCCCGAAGAGACTGAGCAAAAATAAAAAACAAAAGCTTGATTAACCTAACGTATCAACTAAGAATTGCTCTATTTTGAAAAATTAGTTCAATAATGAAGGCTTCATGCATTTTTTCTTCACTTTCTAAAATTATCAAAAATAAAAAAAGAGGAGGATTTGAACCCTTAAAAGTTTCTGTTGGAAATGTGAGTTTTGCCTTTGGAAATTGTTGAGAAAAGTTTTGTTTTTTGCTTTTTGTATTCTTTTTTTTTTTGCAAATATTCTAACTTAGCTTTTTTTCGAAATAAACTATTTTTAGCTTTTTTTTTAACACATTTAACATAAATTGATAAAAGTTATCAAAAATTATATTTTTTATTAAACAACACAAATAAATTACGAAAATAAGCTATTCTAAGATGGACATCAAAACTTCTAAACTTGTTGGGATACAAGTTGGAAGCTGTAAAAGTTTTTTTTGTTTGAAATACCAAACATTGCCTCTTGTTGGCTGATCTGATAATGCAGATTCAAAATCAATTGTTCAGTCCAAGTAATCAATACCAAACCTTCGTCAAAAAAGCCAAGATCCAATCACAATTATTTTAAAAGTCTCGTACGAAAAGTAATAGGATTTTACTAATGTGTGTCCTAAGGGCACACAATAATTTTCATTTTTGGAAAAAAAATTTTCGGAAATTGAAAAAGTATTGACAGCTTTTTTAATTCTCGAGAAAATGTTTCCAAAAGTGGATGGTTTAATACCGGACCCAAAGTAATATAGGAGATAATTGTCTACTTAGTGAGAACATGGTGACATGTTTCTCAAAATTATAATATGATGACTATTGAAGACTATCTCAAATGGTAAAAGGCAAGTGGACCTATTATCTTTTTCCAAAATAAATGTAAAAGTAAAATGTGAAGCACTAATCTAAAATTTAATATAAAAGAAGCTGCGTGACAACTATAAATCAAAAGGCAGACAATCCATTTGGGAAATTAAAATTTAAAAGAATAAGAGGAAAGCGAGAGGAAAAAGCCAAGTGAAAACAAAAGAAGAAGAGAGTGTTCGACAAGGGCTACTTCGAGTCTACTCATTTTCTGTTTTGCTGAGAAGAAAGAAAAGTCTTGGGTATCAATTTCAAGCAGTGGAGGCTGGAAGTTGGATTTGATTTTTTTTTTTTTTTTTTTATTTCATTAATTTGAAGAATGTAAATTGTTGCTCAATTCTACTTATCTATATCATATGTTTATTCTCTATTAATTATTGTGAACACACTGAAATTTTATCAATTATTTTGATTTTATAAGTGTGTGAGTATTTCATGAGGAATAAATAACGGTTTTCTATTTTTTTTCACTGGGGGGAATCACTTGATTTTATGTATTACCATTTTATATTCTATCTGTTGGTCACCTATATGACTGTATTGGTTGTAATTAAAAATTGCAATGCTTTTATAGTTTTATTATCAAAGAAACATATTGTTTGAAAAGAAAAAAGGCCAAACTCTTTGATCAATTAATGATACAGAGGAATATTGTGGAACACTCGAAACAAATTGGTCTCTCACGGGAAACATGACTATGGTTTTTTTAATATAGAAAAAATTAGATGTAAACCTCATGGAAAATTAAAATGTAAATTGTAAAGAATCTCTTAAAGACTTAAACATGTCAAATTAATAAAAAATGTCAAAATTTTGGATCATAAACTATATAATTTTTAACAATTCTTTTTATTAAATATCGGTTAATTCATTTTTTTCCTTAAATCTTTATAAACATTTATTGGAACCCTTGCCTTCCCTTACCATTATTATGCAATAATAAAAAAAAAATAAAAAGAAGAAGCCTAATGTAAAAGACATGCACCCATCCATCCAGTGTTGACCAGACAAATTAGACAACGCGCGAGTTGGTGTCATAACCCATAAATACAAACTATATGGAGAAGATGATATTTTAATTATTGGAAATGTCGTCAGCAACAAATAGAAACAATAATATTTCTCATTGTTTAATTATTTTTTTCCTCAAAAAAAAAAAAAAACTATTTTTTTGAGAAAAAAAAAAGAAAAAAAATCATTGTTTAATTTAGATAAATACAAAGATCATTGTATTTATGGAATTCTAATAATTATGACATTTGCTAATTAAGTAAAGTCAACGCTGATGAACGAAATCTACGCTGATGTATTCCAAAAAATATTTGGGTGAGGTGTCAAACCACCACCAAGATACAAAAAATTAATGGGAAAATCAAGGGCACCATACCAGAGAGAAACCAAAGATATGGTATTGTGGTGCGTGTGTGTTTGTTTCTAAAAAATAATAATAATAATAATGAGTTATTGTCACACATTACTTAAAAAAGTGTATTGTGTGTAGTATAACTTGTCATATCATTCCTTAAAAGTTATCATGGCTTTTGAGTGGAGTTGTAGTATGCCTTTGTGTTAGAATCTCTTTTCCTTTCCCTTGTGTGTGTGTGTGTATGTGTGTGTTTGTGTTTGTTTCTCAAAAAAAAGAATAGGTAATTGTCTCACATTACTTAAAAGAGTGTGTTGTGTATAGTATAACTTGCTCCACTCTCCCTTAAAAGTTACTATGACTTTTGAGTGGAGTTGTGGTATGCCTTTGTATTAGAATATCTTTTCCTCTCCCTTGTATGCGTGTGTGTTTATTTCTCCCAAAAAAAAGAAAAAAAGAAATCCTTATGATACGCATTTATCAACTGAGAACTGCTCAGTTTTGAAAAATGAGTTCAATAATGAAGGCTTCATGCATGTTTTTCTTTACTCTTTAACCAATTATAATAAAATAAAATTAAAAAAAATTAAAAAAAAAAAAAAGAGGATTTAAACCCTTAAAGTTTATGTTGGAAATATTAAGGTATGTTATTGTTTTTAAAAATAATTTTCTATTTTTGAAACTAAAAAACTTGTTTGGCAATTCAAAATGGACAGAAAATAAAAACTGTTCTCAAAACTCAATTTGTGAAGAAAACTAAAAACATGCAAAATGCTGTTTTCAGTGTCTAATTTTCAAAAATCAAAGAAAACACGCATTTAATTTAATGAATATGTCTCGTTTAATGAGTTAGCATTAGAATTCAAATCCTAATAACAACATATTTTAGTATTTTTTATTTTTTTTCTTCAACAAACTATTATTATTTTTTTTAATTTCAACTAACCAAACATGTTTTTGATTTCAAAAATACAAGAAATTTTTTTTTCTTTATATTCCTAAAAACAAGTTTTTAAAAATAGAAAATAAAAACTGTTACCAAACATAACCTTAGTTTTGCCTTTGGAAATTGTTGAGAAAAGTTTTGTTTTTTGCTTTTTGTCTCATTTTTTTTTCAAATATTCTAACTTTTAGATTTTTTGAAATAAAATATTTAATTTTTTGTAACACATTTAACATAAAAATTACTAAAAATTATATCTTTTGCTAAATATTAAAAAAAAAAAATTACTGAAAATAAGATATTTCCATTCGAATATAAGAACTTCTGAACTTGTTGTGATACCAGTTGAAAGCATCGAAAGTTATTTTTGTTGGAGATTCCAAACATTGCCTCATATTCGCTGATCTAATAATGCAGATTCAAAGTCAATTGTTTAGTCCAAGTGATCAATAATTCAATACCAAAACTTCATCGAAGGAGCCAAAGACCCAATCACAATTATTTCAGAAGTCTCGTACGAAAAAGAATATAGGGGACAGTTGTCCACGTTTAAGTGTGAACATGGTCATTCTCTGAAAAAAAAAAAAAGTGTGAACATGGTGACAAACTTTCTCAACATTATAATATGATGACTATTGAAGACTCTTTTTCAAATGGTAAAGCAAGTGGGCTGTTATCTTTTTCCTAAATAAATGTAAAAATAATATAAAAGAAGCTGTGTGACAACAATAATTCAAAAGGCACACACGTAGTTGAAGCAAAAGTCATAAAGCGAAGCAAAAATCATGAAGTGAAGATTCTTCAGTCCATGAAAATCTATTTGGGAAATAAAATTACAAGAGGAAAAAAGCCGAGTGAAAACAAAAGAAGAAGAAAGTGGTCAACAAAAGGCTACTTCAGGTCTGTCAAAGGTTACTCATTCTCTGTTTGCTGAGAAGAAAAAAAAAGGCCACTCATTCTCCAGTGAAAAACAGGGTGGAGAAAACCCATCTTGATATTATTTCTCATTTGCAATTCTCCCTATTTGTTATTCTTTATCACCTTCAATTGTAAACTCCCCTTGTAAGCTCTCGAAGTATACAATTCTTCTGAAGAAAATATTCAAGCAAGTTTATTGTTTAAATATTTCTCATTTTTCACCACTGTATTTGCATATTTTAAATATTCAAGTGAGTTTATTCTATTAGCATTTGTTTCTATATTTGATGATTTGTTCTTTTGGATCTCCTAGGTTCCTACATCTATCTTCAAGTTGAATATCAGATGGTGTAAATCTTGGGTATTAATTTCAAGTAGTGGACTTTTTTCTTTTTCTTTTTCTTTTTTTTTTTTTAATATATTCATATATATATATATATTATTATTATTATTATTATTATTATATCTAAAACCTAAAACGTAGCATTTATTATTGCTACGCTCCTGTTAAGCCACCTCATCCTGCACGTCATTACTACGCCATTATTGTTTTCCATATTTATTTTTTACCTTAATTTTTTTTGACAATATTAAATATATAATTTCATTGACTTTACAAATTCATTTTAGGCGGTTTTAACATTTATATTCACCAACTTTAATTTTGATGTTATAACTAAGTATTGTCTATACATATTCCTCTTAGACAGTTTTAACTTTATATATTGTAGGGACCCAATTTGATTTGAGTGTTGGGTTTCAGCCCAATAAGCCCTAACAATAAATTTATAGAGAGTGGGTTGACAGGCTTAGGTGCTGGCCGTCGATCACCACATTCAAACTTTTTCTTATAAAAAAGGCTAAGTGTTTCCTTACAAATAGGGGAATGCTCCTCGGCCATAGGCCGAGGAGGCCTTCCAGTTTTTCCCCTCCTCTTCTGGCTTTACTAGCTCTCCTTTTATAGCTTTCATCTTCCTATCTCCTGCTTCCATCTGTTGATCGTCTATTTGCTTTTCTTCTGGTTGTCCGTCCCATCAGAGGCGTTATCCGCACTCAAGTGGCTCACTCTAACCAACGTTATCCTGCCAAGGGGTTACCTCCCCATTAATGCGGCCAGGGGGGTTGGTTGAGTGCATTCAATGCGATAGTGACAGCTTACTTTGGGGGTTAACCTCTCCCCAAAATCACCTTTGTCAGGCCGAGGACAAGGTGTCCTCGGCGTGGATCCAGGAGAATAAGCTTCCCCCCCTTCTCTTCAGGAATAGCTTGCGATCCTCGGCATGGGCCTTGGGCCTGCTATATGATGGGCCGAGGCTATCAGGCCCACGGACCCCACATATATAATTTTGCCCCTTTATCTTCCTTTATTTTGGTTCTTCTTATTCTCATTCTTTTATTATAAATTTGTCACTCTCTCCCATTTTATGCACATTTTTCCTACACAAAAATGTTATTTCTTGCTCTCTCTCTCTCACACACATTTTTTGTTGGACTTTTTTATGAAGTTTGTCCTCCCATTTTTTTATCATTTAATTTACAACACAAAATAGTCTTAATGTTGTTGACCAAATTTAGAGAAAAATCATATTATAATATGTCAATGTTTTGTGTTGTTGTCAGGTTTTAGTTTATTTGGAAAACAACAAGATAATCTGGACAATACGATGAAGAACAGTTAATGCAATTGAAGAAAATGGTATTTGTGCAATTTCCTTTCACTTTTTGCAAATATTTTGTATAACAAATTAGCAGCAAATTATTATGTCTTTATTATATGATATTTTTAGATACTTGAGTAATTGTTTTAAGCATTTATGAATATTTTGTATTGCACGTTTCCTTATCTCATTTGTGTATTATTTGAGATTTTTAAGAAAGAAAATTTAATTTTGTGTTTAAAATTATTTATTTATCTATTCATTTTTCATATGTTGGATTAAATGTTAGATTAGATTATAATAATAATAATAACACAATACTTCTTTTTCTTTTCTTTTTTTTAAATCTCTAAATTTTTCCCCTTTGTACTCTTGGTTAGAATCATTATATATAAAGTTATAATCAACACATTTTCCTTAGGAATATTGACATATTTCTATTGCATCACTTCAAAACCTTATTAAAAATTTTGAATTTGATTATGCATTGGATATTAGGCTTGATCACATCACATTTAAAATTTTTTACATATTCAGAAGAAGAAGTTTGACTTTGATGCAATTTTTATTTTTCCTTTTCTTTTTTTGAATTGTAGTTTTTATTGATTTTTTTTAATACGTTTTTTGGTGTTTTAGATTGTACGTTAGATACAATTGGATTTGAAAAAGTTTGTTTAAAAATAAATAAATAAATTCAAATTTTATATATTTCTAATGATACAAAAAAAAAGTTATAAATAATTTTTATTAAAAAAATTAATATTTTTGCTACCTTTTGAATTCTTGAGAAAAATTGTATTGTTTTCATTTTGTTACGACAAAACTTTTATATATTACATTTGTGATTGTTCCTAAAATAAATGAAAATATGATTATAAAATACATTACTATTTATTAAATTAGTCCAAATTGCAAAAAATAAATTTAATGCGACTATCCTAAAAATATTATCACGCACAACGCACAAGTCCGCAACTAGTTCTTTATTAATTATTGAGACCACACTTCATGAGGTTAAGACTGTTCACAAGTCGAGCCGAGTTGGGTTTGTGCCCAACCCAGACTCGACTTGACATTATCAAGTGGGGAAGATTTCAACCCGCTACCAACCCGAATGAAGTTTCAGATCATCCAGGTTGAGTCATATCGGTTTTTGGGTGTGAATCGGTGGGTTTCGATTTTTTCGATATTGCCAGATTTTGGCCAAAATCTGGCCAGATCTCATCAGATCTGGCCGGATCTAACAAAATTTGGCTTATATTCCTTCAAATCTATGGAAATCTGGCTAAGATTTAAGAATATCGACAGAGTCAGAGTCGGGCTTACCGGAGTTTTGGCTGAATTTGACTAGATATGAGCTAGATCCAACCAAATATCGCCGGATTTAAGCATATCTGAGTGAGGAAAAGAGTAGATTTTGGCCGGATTTGAGCAAATCTGAGTAAAGGAAGGCCAAATGTGGCCAGATCGGAGCTAAGGAGTGCTAGATTGTAGTCGGATCTAGGTAATTTTCGGCCTTCTTTGAGTTTTTGTCGAGCGAGTTGGGTGGCTTGGGTTTTTGAGGATGAAACCAGCCATTCGACTCACCAAAGTTGGTTTCTAAGGGTTGAAAACCGTCACTGACTATCAGAGGTGTCAAATCTAGCCGTGACGGGTCGGTTCTGGTCGGGTTGGTCGGTTTTGTTGGGTCTCCAGTTTGCATGGACACCCTTGCATGAGGTTGAGGTTAAGGTTGGGTTAGTTTGAAATTTTTTTTTTTTTTTTTTTTTTTATGGGAGTTTGAATTTTTACTTGTTCTGCTTTTAATCAATTAGTTTGTCCTTTTNTTGGATTGAGATTATAAATGAAAATTATTTTACTATTCAGCTTATTTTTGCTACTATTCATGACCCCACTGCATTTTTTGGTACTATTTATGGGCCATACTATACTATTTTAATTAAATTTTACATTTATCTACAGTACTTTCGGTAATAATTTTTCAGTTTCAGCAAAATAAGTAGTATCCAAACACACCCTAAATACCTGGTAACCTGTGGAGCCCACGGCATAGTCTTGTCCCATTAGAAGTGAATTCCCACATGCTCTCCCAACGGTCACATGCCTTTACTCTCTCATCACTCTCAAGCCTCTTCACTCTCTCATCACTCTCATCAGAGCACTACCTCTCAAAAACCAATACTCTCTTCTCCTCTCCTAAACCCACGGCGTGTCCTCATGGCAGACCAAGCTTCGACGTCTTCTTGACCTTTGAAGCTCCAGCGCCGACCTCTGAATAGCATCAGTTTCGCTGCTTCAAGCTTCGCCACGCCAAGACCTCAAGACCGACCCTTTCTCCTCTAGAGCCTCAAGACCAACCCTTTTCTGTCAAGAGGTACCCATGATCCTTCCCCTTCAGCTTCTCTTCGCCGTTTCCTTTATGTTTTGTTTATTTTGTTTTCCATTTTCAATGCTCTGTGATGTTGTTAGAAACTGAAAAGAATATGGACAGACACCCAAAGTGAGCATGTCTCTCTATTTTCCTCATAATGATTGTAACATCTAGGAGTTACGAAGTAATGATTTGGACCGTTACTCTACCCCACTAAGTCCACTATCCCACTCAATATTAATGGAGTGGTGTGTATATAAACACCAAGAGTGGTACCTATTGAACAGTGAATGAATTCTGCATTTCTCATAGTGTTTACAGAGTGTTGTAAGGCTCTTAGATTGTGGGTTATGTTTGCATCACTCTAGTAGCGTGCAACACCGTCAGAGAAACGTTTTTGGTTTGTGGATTATACAAACTGGAATTTAGAACGTGTTTGAATAGCTAGTCTGCGTGGAGGCTAGCTCTAGACAGCGTAGAACAATCTCAAAACTCCTGTGTGATCATTGGTTTAGGCCAAGAGAGGTATGTCAAAAAATCGATTACTTATATTCCGTTGCAAGTTTCTATTTCTTATAGATGTGAATGTTTGGCCAGATCTGTGGGTATTGCTTTTTTTTGGGAGGGGGGGGGGGGGTTTAGAACTCCCTCTACTCGGTTTCATTTACCTTTTGTGAATTTTGTTTTGGGATTTGAATGTTCTCTGCTGTGAAGTTTGGCCGGATCCGTGGGTATTGTTGGAATGGGGTTTACAACCCCCTCATTTGTTGTATAAAATGTTAAAATATAGTTCGTAGGATCGTAGACTGTTTAACAAAATTATTTGATCCATTTTTAACAAAATATTTTTCACATGCTTAACAAAATAATTTGTACATGTTTAAGAACATTATTTTCCTGCTACTACTTAGATCTGTGGGATGCTAGTTACTTCAAATTTTTTGCATTTTACCATTTTTTGAGTTTTGTGGTTCTTTATATAGTGTTTGATAATGTTGTGTGCTTTTCGGATAATTGTTTGTGGTGGTTGGTGAGAGTTGCATTATACTAAATATTGCCACTGAAATGGTTCCTTTGCACTTACTGGAATTTGGGGGTACAAAGCATGATTTGCACATACTCAAATAGGAACCCATATATGAAATGTTGCTTACATGGTCTTGGATTGGTGTAAGATGGCTGGGGATTTAAGAACGTGGGATGATGATTGTGTTGATGAGCTATGTGATATTGTGTTTGGGGAATTCTTGCTTGGTAATTTTGCGCAAGGTCTACCTCATGACCTGGTGTGGGATGTGATCACCCAAACTCTCAACTCTCATACTGGGAAGGATTTCCGCAAGAGGCAAGTTGTGAACTGGTTCCGTCGTCTCCAAAGGTTATTGCGGAGCAAGGGGAGTTCATAGGTATGCAAGGTTTGGGCATGGGTATCGAGTTGGTCCTGCTGACTCAGGGGATGATTTGTCTTAGTAAGAGACAGACTTGTATTGCTAAAGCATTGTAATGCATTTGCCTTTTGTTTATGCTAATTTAATTTGTTCCCTTTATGGTCTGTACACCATGGTGTTGTTAGCTCTATTTTAGCATGTACTAACTAATGGGTCCCACAAAAAGGTGAGTTTTTAGGCAAAAAACAGAAGTGGGTTTAGTTGCCAAACAAGGGTGGGAGTGTTTGGGGATTTTTAAGTTATGAGAAATGAGTGATAGGGTGATGAGTGATGAGATTTGAGTGATGAGTTAACTGTCACTCAGCAACCAAATAAGGCCTAAATCTTTATAAACATTTATTGGTACTCGCCTTTCCTTACCATTATTATGCAATAAAAAAAATAGGGATAATTACAGTAAACCTACCTATGGTATGACCTGTTTTCACTTTGCCTACCCGTGGTTCAAAAATTTAAACTTTGCCTACTTGAACTTCAATTTGTTACCCACCTCACCCTCAGACATTAGAAAAACATATTTTTAGGGAAAAACAAACATAACAAAAATAAAAAAGTTAGGGTTTTTGATTGCTTAAGAACTTCTACGAGAACATATGCCCAGAAAAATCAAACCTGACCACAGGTAAAGTGTTAAGTTTAAATAAATATTTAGTTAACGACAAAGGGAGTGAATGATATAAGTCAAGTGTTAACTAATATGCCTTGAAAAATCAAACCTAACCACAGGTAAAGTGTTAACTAATATTTACTCGAGGTTCAAAACAAACATATGCCTAGAATTTCCATATTAGTCTCTTTCTTTCTTCGATGGTGGAGTTAAGGAGGACATTGGCCACCACAGCGATGGGTTTCATTTTCCTTCGTTCTTGCTTCATGGATTTCATTTTTTTTTTTGTGGTTTTGGTTGTGGGTTCATCTGATTTCCTTTGTTCTCGCATCCGTCTCGGTCT
This sequence comes from Quercus suber, assembly GCF_002906115.3. Taxonomy (NCBI): domain Eukaryota; kingdom Viridiplantae; phylum Streptophyta; class Magnoliopsida; order Fagales; family Fagaceae; genus Quercus; species Quercus suber. Next base: position 42,522 of record NW_027070317.1, read on the forward strand.
CAACCTCCATCTTAGCAGTTTGGAGTAGATCCAGGAAGAGGGCCGATGGTGGTTTAGAGAGAATAGAGCTCAATCTTGGCCTCCGTCTCGGCCAAATGGAGCTCGATCTTGGATTGACCACTATCTTTGCTTCATGGTTTTCTTTTTTTTTTTTTTTTTTTTTTTTTTTTTGCTTTTGGGTTGTGGGTTTGATAATGATCTGATTATGGTGGGGTTATGGGTTGTGGCTTGTGGTGGTTGTGAATTGTTGGCGAGGTGGTGGTGGTGTTGAGTTGTGGGTTTTGATAGTGGTGGTGGTGAAGTGGGTGGAATGCTTCGTGGGTTTCAATTTTTATTTTTTTATTTTTTGCTTTTTGGTTGTGGCTTTTATTTGATTTTGGCTTGCTAGTGGTTTGAAAAATGAGAAGGATTTTTGGTTTGGATTCAGAGGATTTCATTGGTTTTGGATGTGTAACTGAAAATTTTGAACTATATTTACAAATGTTGTGTTCTTGTGTTCGTGAGGAAAAGATTCAATGGTTCGTATTTTTGATCTGTGTTATGTCTGATTTTTTATAGAAGGGTGTTTTCTAACGTTTGAGGGTGAGGTGGGTAATAGATTGAAGTTCAAGTGGGCAAAGTGTAAAATTTTAAACCACGGGTAGGCAAAGTGAAAATGGGCTATACCACAGGTGTGTTTATTGTAATTATCCCAAAAAAATCTAATATAATGATTGTGGGAGGACTTTCATCTCGGCGTCCAATCAGGTATTCACACACACTACGGTACACACCTTCCTCAGTCCAAAGGCTTATAAGGTAAGGGTGGGAGGCGTCTTTCTCCCATGTGGGATTGAGCAAATTCGTGTAGGTGGGATGTAGGTCGATCCTTGCCCATCCCAAAGCGAACAATACCTAATTGGGGGCTGAGACGAAAGTTATCACACACACTACGGTACACCCTTTCTTAGGCCAAAGGCTTATAAGGCAAGGGTGGGAGGTGTCTCTCCTTGATGTGGGATTGAGCAAATTCGAGCGAGTGGGACGTAGGTCGATCCTTACCCATCCCAAAGTGAACAATACTTGATTGAGGGCTGAGACGAAAGTTCTCCCACAATGATTAATGTACACATCATCCTCCTTTTTTTTTTTTTTTTTTGAAAGTTCACAAATCACATCCTTCTTGTGTTCTGTTTAATGAACAAATCACATATTAGACAACATCTAGTGTCATAAATACAAATTATGTGGAAATGATGATATTTTAATTATTGAAATGTTCTGTTTAAAAAAATATCTATTGCAGGTTTCTTTAAAAAAAATGTTGCCACGACAAATAGAAATATTTCTCACTGTTTAATTTAGACAAGTACAACAATCATTGTTTAATCTATATATTACTAAAATCTGAAGTGTAGAGTTTAATACTACTGCTCTCACGTTGCTCCATATCAGCTGCCACGTTATTCTTTTTTTTTTCTTTTTTTTTTTTAAATATAATTTGTCCTACAATTTTAAAATGGTTTTTACAATTTTCAACCCTATAAATGCAGCCCACTACTTATTTATTTACTTCCACTATCACCCTATAATAAATTTGTATAATTAATCCAATTCACTTCTTATTTATTTAGTTTCACTATTAAGCCCAGTCCAAAACCTTTTTAGTTTAGTTTTAAGGTTTTGTGTGAGCCTTTTCAGCTTAACGAAAAAGAAAAAGAAAAAGAAAAAAACGTTGAAGCCTTTCAAGCTTTAGGGTTTTTTTTTTTTTTTTTTTTTTTTTTTTTTTTTTTTTTTTTCAATTTTCCTATAATTGTTTTTAACATTTATTTTTTTAATATTTACACTTCTCCAACCTTTCTCTCTCCCTTACCATTTCATCTCCCCACTACTTCTTCAATCTTTCTCACTCCCTTACCTTTTCATCCCCCCACTACCCTTTACATTAATATCATTCTTCCTCTTTCCCTTCATCTTCCTTTATTTTTATCTCTTCTTATTCACACCTTCTTACTATAAATTTGTCACTATCTCTTCTATTCTATGTATAGTTTTCCCTAACAAAAAAAAAAAAAAAAAAGGTTCCCTCTCTCTCTCTCTCTCTAAATTTTTTGGTGGACAAAGTACTCTTAATAGTTGTATTAGAACTTCTATAATGCCATTTATTTAAAGAAAAGCAAATGTTAGCCAAACGAAAATAATCGAATAGGTGACAAATTTTAACTTTTGCAATTTTATTTTAATTATTATTATTTTATAACAATGCATGTATAGAAATTTAATTCTTAGATTTTGCTAATAATTGTTTATTTGATAATATGTTTTGGGTGGCTGAAATTATTTAATAGATTATCAAAAACAAAATTTTATCCTAATATTGGTTAAATTAATCATTGTTAAGTTTTATTCATTTTTTTTTAGTTTATGTTTTTTGGGTGTTTTGGATTGTTCCTATATTATATTTATGATTGTTCCTATAATAAATAAAAATATAATTACGAAATACATTACTCATTATTAGATTAGTTGAAATTGTAAAAAAAATTTAATAAAATCACTATAAAAATAATTATCAGTTGCGCGGGTTCGCGACTAGTTTAAATAAATACAAAAAACCACCGTATCTACACCACTTATCGCCCCCAAAAAAAAATCATTCTTCAACTTAACTGACGTACTGGTACACTTTTTGAGAATTAGAATACTTTCATGCATTATGTTTCTCACCTCTATTCTTGTTCTTTTTTTTTTTTTGTGCAGGTCTCCTAGGACCGGCAAGCAACAAGTCAAAGCATGGCGTTCTCTTTCTCTTTGGATGCAATATAATTGGAAGAAAGGGAGCATAAAACTTGGTGATCAAAGCTAGAAGGGAGTTTGAACTGTGAAGTTAAAAATGGATCAGGCTGTAGTGAAACTCTTGACTGACAATATCATTTCAATTCTTTCAACTAAAGCATCGTTGTTGTGGGGGACTCGTGACGCAATTGAAGATATCAAAGATGAGTTGATAAGCATGCAATCATTCTTAGTAGATGCTGATAGAAAGGGATTAGGGAGTGAAGGAGAGAAGACTTGGGTGGCAAAAGTGAGAGACATGGCGTATGATGTTGAAGACATTATTGATAAGTTCATGTATCACATGAATCGCCTACAAATCAGGGGTCGATCATCCTGGATCCTTCACCACACCATTTACTTTCCAAAAAATCTCTGGGTGAGGCATCAAACAGCCACCAAGATACAAAAAATTAATGGGAAAATCAAGGGCGCCATTCCAGAGAGGAAGCAAAGATATGTTACAGATCATATAGAGGGAACTAGTTCTAAAGATAATCAGAAACGGGTGCGTCATGCTGAATCATCTCTTTTTTTAAGAGAAGACGAACTTGTGGGGATTGAAAAGAAAAGGAATTTGTTAATGGGATATTTGATGGATGGAGAACAACACCAAACTGTCATTTCGATAGTTGGGATGGGGGGTTCAGGCAAGACCACACTAGCTGCCAACACCTACAACAATGATGATGTAAAGAAACATTTCAACTACTGTTGTGCATGGATCACAATTTCCCAAGCACATGACATAGAAGACTTATTGAAGAGCATGATCAAGAGATTTTACAAGTCAATTAAGGAAGTGGATCCTGCAAACTTGAGTGCCATGAATCACATAGAGTTAGTAGAAATGCTGGTGGACTTTTTAAAGGAGAAAAGGTATCTACTTGTCTTGGACGATGTGTGGGACACAAATCTCTTGGATGAAATAAAGGTATCACTTCAAGATAGTTGTCTAGGGAGCAGAATCATCCTTACAACACGAAAAGAAGATGTAGCTTGCTATCCTTTGGGAGGTAAACATCATATTCATCATATTCAATTGTTGCAAAATGAAGAGGCCTGGGAACTCTTTTGCAAGAAAGCATTCTCAAGCAATCCTAATGAAAGTTGTTCACCGGAGCTTAAATCTTTTGCTCAGGAACTTGTAGGAAAATGTGAAGGCCTACCTCTTGCAATTGCGGCTTTAGGCCGTCTTATGTATTCCAAGAATATGTCTCAATGGAGCGAATTTTACAACAACTTGAATTGGAGTCTATGTAAAAATCCTAAGCTAGAAGCAGTGGAGAGGATTTTGATGTTTAGTTTCAATGATTTACCGTATCAGTTGAAGCACTGTTTCTTATATTGCTCACTTTTCCCAGAAGGTCATGAGATTCGAAAAAAGAGGCTCATAAAGCTATGGATGGCAGAAGGATTTGTAGAACAAGATAAAAGGTCCATGCCACAAGAAGTAGCAGAGAGCTATCTATCAGAACTCATTTTTCGAAACATGCTTCAAGTTGTAGAGAGTAACGAATTTGGAAGGCCAAAGAGATTTAAAATGCATGATCTTTTGCGGGAGCTTGCTCTATCAATATCAGGGAGAGAGAAGTTTGGTGTTGTACATGATGGAAGAGAAGAAATGAAAGAATGCAAAGCACGCCGCATTTCAATTCACAAAACCAATATAGAACTCAAATCATGTACAATTATGTCACAGCTTCGTTGCTTTCTTGTTTTTGACAAGACATTGAAAACATTGCCTTTAGGAAGTAAATTGTTAAGGGCTCTAGATTTGGAGGATGCCCCCATTAAAGAATTGCCTGCGGAAGTATTCAAATTATTCAACTTAAGATATTTGAATTTAAAGGGAACTTTACTTAAGAAGCTCCCAAATTCCATAGGGCAGCTCCTCAATCTTCAAACCTTGGACATTGTGGACACACAAATAGAGGCCCTTCCTCGTGGAATAGGAAAGTTGCAAAACTTGCAGAGTTTAAGAATGTTTCGCTATACTGGAAATTGGAATGACTTCAGATATTTAACAGGGATGCAATTACAAACACCATCAATCGCTGGGTTAAAGAATTTGCAAATTGTGACTTCTATTGAAGCAAACCATGACTTGATACGACAGAGTCGGAGCTTGACCCAACTAACCACATTCGGTATTACAAATGTGAAAGAAGTAGACGAGACGGACTTATGTATCTCAATTCAAAACATGAGACTTCTTAGGAGCTTGTCAATCATGGTAACTAATGAAGAGGAATCTCTTCGAATGAACGCACTCTCATCTCTTCCTCTCAGACTTCAAAAGCTTTATTTGGCCGGAAAACTAGAGAAGGTGCCACAGTGGTTTTGTTCACTTCAAAGCCTCACATATTTGCGATTGCATTGGCCGAGACTAGGAGAAGATCTACTCCCACACATCGCTGATTTACCCTATCTGCGACAACTTGTACTTAATAATGCCTATGTTGGAAAACAGCTATGTTTCAGTACAGGCTTTCTTAAGCTTACAAGTTTGGGTATTTTTAATTTCCCTCAATTGAATGAGATAATAATAGAAAAGGGGGTTATGCCCAATATGAAATACCTATATTTTGACAGCTGCAAGGAGTTAAAGACAGTGCCCATGGGCATTGAATACCTTGAAAATCTCCAAGAACTGTATTTGCAATCTGTCTCAATGGAACTAGGAATGGCAACGGGTCGGGTTCGGGCCGGGTTTTTCCATACCCGTTTAAGATTGGGCCCAATTCGTGGCCCACCTAAAAAAAAAATATTAAGCCCATATTTTTTTTGCCTAAACTAAGCCTGCATTCAGTCCAATTCATTAAGCCTATAATTTATTAGCCAAATCACTGAAATCAGTCCAAATTTATTTTTGCCTGCATATTGCCTACATTAAGCCTACATGGCCCAATTGCCAAATCAGTCCAAATCAATCAGAAACTACTAATCATAAATCAATAAATCACCTGTTAATTACAAATCTATAAATCAATAAATCATAACTAATATCATAATCATAATTCAATAAATTGTAACTAAGATTTTAAATCAATAAATTACCAAGCTAAGATAACCATTTAATCATTAATCAACAAAATCATACCTAAAATCACCATCTAAACATAAAAATAAAATAAATCCTACAAATCCAAGAAATAAGTATCAAAAGTCCAACGAGTCCAAAAAATTAAAAAGCTACAAAATATATCCCACAAGTTTAGAATAATTACAAACCAACAAATTAATCTAACAAGTCTAAGAAATTAAAAAAACTACTAAATTATTACAAAATGTTTAATCTTCATCAATTGTGATACAACTCCCATCAATTGTGGCACAACTCCCATCATCTTCATTTGGCTCCCCATCATCAAGAATTGATTGAAATGTACTATCTCCAGATATAGTTGAAGAACCTACAACAACAATGAATTAAAAAATGGAATAAACTTCATCAAATTGTAACTAGCAAATATATAAATATCCAACATATAATTTTTATGAAACATTTTTATAAATATCCAACAAACACATTTAGCACAAATTAGGCATAATAATGGGACTAGGAAAGGCTCAGGTGGGACTCAAACCACATATATTGGCAGTGGCACAAATTAGGCAAAGAAAGACATAATTGTCTAATAGAAATTTCCAGTAAGAGAGCATTAAGTGATAACACAGTTCAGCTGAATGAATCATTAACTAGATGCATAATAATGTGACAAAACATCTGCACAACATAATGACGAAAATAGTGAAATGGAGAGAAACATTACAAGTGATATAAAAATTACTTTTTTTTTACCCACATCAAAATCATGCTTGCTATTGCTTAATTGCTTGGAGGTTGTTTTATCTACCATCTTGGCATAGAAAAAAAAAAAAAATTCCTCGCAATAGATAAAACTAGTTTCTGGGCCTGACTCAAAATACTGTTTATATAAATGTATATGGGTGTATTCTGTTTGTGGGTAATGTCAAGCCCACCATATGTTTGAGGAAATTCCTCTGTGGATGTTGTGTGATTAGAAGATACAAGATGTTGACTTATGTAACCCACGACTTTTGCTAAATTTTTCATTATGTGTCTTTCATGGGTGTTGATTATCCTAAGCTTGCATGTAATTTTTGATTCTATGCATAGAGGTTTCTTAGATGTGGTTTGGTTGTGATGTCTTATTTGTGGTTTGGACCACATATTGGACGTCCGTTTTAGTGAGCACACGTTAGCCTGTGATCTATTTATATATAAATCTTTGTGTTGCAAACTTTTAAGTGCATACTTTGCTTCTTATATAATTTGAGAGCTAGTCCTCATGAAATACATTGATTAATAATAGCTTCTTCTTTTTATTATTTTATTATTATTATTATCATTATTATTTTGCCATTGATAATAGGATGTTTTAACTCTTAATTGCTCACATTGTTAGTTTGCCACATTGAGGTCATAGATTTATAGTATAATTTAAGATAGGATGTCTTCTATAATTGTTTTTTGGCTTGGCACATGCTCCCTAAGTCTTTTCATTGATGCCCCTATACTTGTATGTACATACTGCTATCCATTTGAGAAGCATCATATTTTCTTGACTTTATGTAGGTGTTCCCTCTCATTTAGGCCAAGATATTATTGTTTTGAAGAGATCATGTAGGGGAGGGGGACCAATGCCTTGTTTCTAGGAAGTTGCTCTTAGGAGTTAGGTCGTAAGTTCTTTTTGCACCAACTCTTAACCATAGTACCCAAGAGATTCACAAACAAATAGCTAGAAGACACACTCTCTCTCCATATCTATACCCATGCATCATGCATGAAAAAGTGGTTGTATCAAATTAAGAAAAAAGTTACCAGTTTCCGCTTTAGACCTTGTGCTCTTTAGTTCACAATTCCTATATGAATGAGATGTGATTAAGGATTATTTACTTTCTGATAATTATAATCCCAATTTAATTATTTCCCCTTTATTGATGCATCTTGGCCATTAACCTATGGTTCTTGACTCTAGCTAAAAATCCTTGACTTACATATAAATTCTTAATGAGATTTCCAATTTTTCTCTGCTTTTCCAATTCTTCTTTTGGGTAGCAAATCTCTTGCTTTAAACTGTTGTTTTACTACATTCCTAATTGTTAGGGTGTCTTAAGCTCATGAAGAGAAATGAGTAAATCCAAGTCATAATTTCCAACTAATACATGTTGAATTTCTATCTTCTTTTATGTGATTGGAACTGCAACTTGAAATTTTGTGTTACTTAAGTTAGCAATTTCTATTTGAATTTGTTATCATACTCTTAGTCATAACTCATAAGTTGCTCTTTGTTATTTAGTGTTGCAATGCATCCTAAAGATCTACATCTGGTAGTAATTTGGAAATGTTTCGTGAAGGTAGCTTCTCAATTCTCTCTGTTTTTCTTCTTCTTTTTATCTTTTTCCATGAATGGTTATGGCCTTCATTTTTATCTTCCATCTAACACCCCCCCCCCCCCCAAAAAAAGAAAAAAAAANGCATTTATACATGTCAACTCTTCAGGACAAAGGAGAAGTTTGATTAATCAAATTATACGCAAATACTTGGATTAACCAATCAAGCGGAAGTGTGAGAATATCATTTCCTCCATTTTGGGTGTTTGGGCACAAAAAATTCGATCAACAAATTCACTACCTATTTTCAAGTTTTAAGTAGTGCAAACACTTCTTAGTACCACTACAGTGCCCATTTTGCTATATAGACTGCTTTAACTAGCAAGCAACATAATAAGAATATGAAACCAATGGCAGATATTGAATGCAAGCAATAAAATAACTACCCATTTCAACCCAAAAAACTAATTCCAAAAATATCATATACTGTGGGAGTCACTCTTGAAAACAGCCACATAATGTCCTCTAGTTTGTTCATTTAGGTTAGTTTTGGATAATGTAGAAATACCTGCCATCTACAGGAACAGGTGAGAATGATTTGATCTTTAATAGCTGCTCAGGCATCATATTGATAAAAAGCCATTATGTGCATATCTCCATTGATCATTGTTCCTCAACATGATATATAACCGGGAAACATCACAGTACATGGTATAATAATTATCCTGACATTATGTGCAAATGGGATCCTTGGTATTATTAGTACTATCTTAAAGGTTCTCAAATTCCACAATACAATATCTATTTTAGGCATTTCATCGAACAACTATATGCCACTAGGAATAAAGGGTTCATATAATTTAAATAACTTACAAGCATAAGAGATGAGCGAAAATTCGAGGTGCCAGAAATTCAATTGTTAAAAGAAGAAAAAAAAATTGAACATATATGAGCCAAAATTTAACATACCGCCTCCAAGTTTTGAAGCTAGCCTTTACTGCAACACTGTAAGAATTAGCTTGGGTTAGGGTTTGAATTTTTAAAATCATATTGTTTAAATACACAAACAGAGGGGATTTTATTGTATAATTGTAAAAATTCTTGAACTGAAATATTATGAAACGAAATAATGTTGTACCTGGAAGGAAGATCTCTCTATTTTGCAAAATTATTTCTGCTGCTTCACGCCATTAATTCTAACCAAAGGGATGTTGGCAATCTTTGACCACATTATCCCTTTGTCTTTCTCGCAGTTTTGTTTTAGCATAGGACAACCAAAAATATGAAATCGCTGAAGCGAGGGAGGAAAGCACTTCTCTGAAATGAGGCCGGAGGCGTGGCTGAGCTGAAATGAGGGAGCGTCGGAGCGTCGGAGTGAGGGACTGAGGCGAGGGACGGACTGAGCTAAAATGAGGCCGGAGGCGTGACTGAGCTGAAATGAGGGAGTGAGGCGAGGGAGGGAGGCGAGGGACGGACTACCCCCCCAAAAAAAGAAAAAAAAAAACACTTTTCTTGATTCAAGTTATTTCACTAACAAATTTATGTACGTAACATTTTCTACTTATATTATTTATCCACTTTGTAATAGCTTAAGTTTTTGCAACTAATAGTTTATGAAATGATAAATAAGTAAGCATGCCCAACAATGCTTGCTATTGCTTGATTGCTTGGAGTTTGATTTAGTTACTATCTTGGCATAAACACATCAAGTTTCTGGAAATAGAAAGAACTAGCTTTTGGTCCTATCTCAAAATACTGTGTTTTATATATATTTTGGTGTGTATGCATGTTTGGATGTGTGTTTGTAGGCATGTTCAGTATCAGTATGTGGGTAATGCCCACCATATATGTGTGTGTGTGTGTTTGGAATGCTAGATATATTCATTGTCAGTCCACTTTATAATAGCTTAAATTTTTATGAGTAGAACCTTGACAAAATTTACCCTATCTTTGTTTTTTTTGTTTAACTAGTGGCAGAATCATGTTGAAGATTATGAGTTTGCCTTGTTTGCTTCAAAAGGATCCTATTTTGTTTGGAGCTTCAATTCTAAGTATCGTTTGGATATTCTGTTTATTGTTCAATAAATTAATACTCAAGACTTTCTTTCTAAATTCTTTGTTACAAATTTAATAGTTTGAACTCCAAGATGCCTTAGCGGCAAGTTGTTGGAAGATTGTTATTGGTTCAATGGTGGAATTGCTCCTCTTCTCTGTGTTGTATATAATTTAGCTTGTGCAAACTATTAACATCCCTATCAATTGTTTTCTATTGTTCTAGTGAGTTTTGTAGTTCTTCTTTTCATTTTTCTTTGACGTTTAGATTAAATTCACGAACTCAGTGTACCTGATACAACCCAACCAACTCATAGGGTTGGTTTTTTATGGGTTGAAGGGTTGGGTTGGATCAGCTTTGAGTTGGCAAAAATTTCAGTCCAAGTAAATCCAATCCATGCTCTTACTTGATAGTTTATATGTAGTTTAAATTTATTATTTTAATTTATTTGAATTTTGTATCTTAGTTAAATTTGTTAGTTTGATTTATTTTAGCATTTGGAGACTTAGTTTAGATGAAATTGTAATTCTTTATTGAAAAATGGTCTTAAATTGTAAAATGAAATTATGAAAATGAATTTTTTTACTTAGGCCTAGCAAAATTGTTTCAACCCAATGACCTGACCCAACCCATCATGTTTCTTACTGATCAAGTTGGATTGTTTTTTAGAGCTACCATGAGTTTAGTTAGATTAGACTTTAGAGATTTCTTAACGCTTGAAATTTATGTTGGATTGAAAAATATCTAAAAGGGGCAAAACCTCTATACTCCGATCTGATTTATGATAATAATTAAGCGAAAATTTCATTATGTCTAATGATTATTTAACACCCTACCCTCCTCACCCCAAGCCAAATTGTTCAAACAAATTGAATAATATTTTTCACAAACCCAAAATTTTTTTTAATTACAATAGCGAACAAACGAATTAAATAAAAGTTTGAGGAACCCTTTTTCATTACCCTAAGAGAGTGAGTGAGCCAAGCCATTTAGGGATTTTGTTCTGCCACTTCTTATGCTTCAAAGTATTACATCCCATTACTATATTGTTGTATATATAGGTATATACATAGATAGGTTGTAATAATGTTGTTTGAGTTTGAAGAATATTGTTTCATAAAGTTGTTAAAGTGAAAGTTCAAGTTCTGGAATTTTTTAAGTGAAAATTTGAAATTTAGCATTTTTGATTGGTCAAAACTTTGGCTCAATCGATCGAAATGGTAAGAAAATAATCCTGGAGCCTCAAGATTAGGGCTGTCCAGATTGATCTGGTAACCCGACCCACTATAAGAACCAACCGGAACCGACCTGAATTCGGCCGACCCAACTGCTCTGGCGGATCTTCACCACCAAAAACTGATTCTAGCGGGTCGGTTTCGGTTTTCCTCTCCTAGAACCTGAAAAACCAGAACCGACCGAATGTTTCCAGATCTCGGCAAAAAATTTCCAGAATTCGGCAATAATTTTCCAGAATCCGGTGAAAAATCTCAGATTCCGGCGGTATTTCCCTTAGATCCGGTGAGATTTTCGCCGAATCTGGTGAAAGCTCTTCGGATCTAAGGGAAATATCGCCGGAATATGAGATTTTTAGCCGGATTCTGGAAAATTATCGTAGGATTTTGGGAAAATATCGGCGGAATCTGGGTTTCTTTGCCGGATCTGTGTTTTTTTCATCGTTTTCTCGCCGTCTTCTCAGATCTAGGACTCGGACCGACCCGCCCGCCACCCGTTGATGGTCTGAACCGACCAACCCGATTACTTTAGCGAGTCGGCAGCGGGTGCATTTTTTTCCCACCTGATTCCGGCGAGTCGGTTTCAGGTTGGGCACAAACACGACCCGGACCGACCCGTGGACAGCCCTACTCAAGATGAATCAATCGCTATTCAATTCCTATTCGATCGATCGAAAGGAATTTTCGACTAATCGAAAGTCGTAAAACAGGATTTTTGTAGAATTTTCCGGTAACTATTCTGAATGTTTGAAGAGATATTAAGCTTTGTGAACAGTTTTATGAAACATTTTGACTCTCCATACTTGTCTTTTGATGAAATATAATCCTATGGGAATAAATAGAGGCTTATGTTCACTTGAAAAATAACAACTCCATAAAATAGTAAGTTAGAGAGAAACACAAAAAATTCTGTGGTCATTCTCCAGAGTTGCTATCTGTAGAACCCAACATCTTGGTTGTATTCTGGGAAAAAAATTGTGATAACTCTTTAGCAACAATAGTGTGGGGGAAAATATTGTCTAAGAAAAACGATATTATGCCTCCAAGTTATCTATTTTTTGTTTGTCTTTTGTGTTAACCTTGTTCTTTCATTATTATTTTGTGTAATATCTTCGACATATATTACACTCTTGTAGTCCCATTACTATATAACACTCTTGTAGTCTTGTAGACATACTCCCCTCCTCACATAAACTTCCATACAAAGATTAAATTTAGGGAAAAAGAAGTTTGAATGGATATGTTAATGGCAATGACTTCCTTGACAAAGAATGGGGATAAAAGAGAAGAAAAATATTAAATCTTTAAACCCCACAATCAAACCCCCAAATTGTACTCAAAAAGACTAAGTTTAAACTTTAAAGTGATATGAGTTTAAAAGTTCAAGTTAAATTTGAAACCAATAAAATTGTAAGGTTTAATTTGTAACAGTTTTAAACTTCACTCATAAATTTGAAACTTTTGAAATTAAAGGGTTTAATTTGAAACCACAATTATGGGTTTGATTTGAAACCAACCCAAAAATATATGCTTTAAAATTTAATTTACCCTAATCCTTTCTTTGTGACTTAAATTATTGAGTTGCGATTGCCACAATTTATGCGGTTGCCTATGAATTTTGCCCTTGTATTGATGTTATTAATTCAAGCTGGTGCTACATTTGTTCTTTGTAGTCTTGCTTTTAATTGACTTTCTTTTATCATAAAACAAGATCGAGATTAAGCTAACCTTCAAATGGTTGGAATATTGGAAATTAAGGTGAATAAATAGAGTTCTCGGTTAGGTGAGTGGCTTCCTCTCCTTGCTGTAGCATAGTGTTTCCCTCCTCGGTTTAGGGAGGAAGGTAAGGTTCCCTTTAGTAACGTAGCTTACTAGTAGGGATTGAGTTTCCAAACTGGTATGGTAGTATGGAGGATCTCACTCAGAGCTGGAAGAAATTGTCTCCATTAGAGGAAGAGGGTAGAAACGTGGACTTGACGAGCAATAAGAAGGTAGGGAAGTGTGTTTTGGCAGCGAAGTTCTTAACTCGACGAACCGTAAATATCGAAGTAGTGGCTTGTACCTTTTGACCATTGTGGAGAACTAAACGAGAATTTGAAGTCAATGATGCCGGGAATAATATAGTTTTATTTGATTTCATGCTTGAAGTAGACGTGGAGAAAGTTTTGATGGGTGAACCTTGGTCATTTGATAGATATTTGGTTGTGCTGGAGCGGTATGATGGGTCCATCCAGAAGCACATTTTTTAGGGTTCAAATCCATGGTCACCTTTATTCCCACTTGAACGTTGAAACTGCTCTCAGGCTCAGTGATTCTTTAGGTGTAATATCTAAACCTAAAGATATTAATGAGATGAAAGGGGGTACATTTATGCGAGTGAGAGTGGAGGTGGACGTTACAAAGCCAATATGCAGGGGGTGGCGTGTTACCTAGGACAAATCATCGGAGGGTTGGATTTATTTCAAATATGAGAGGCTGCCTAACATATGCTATTGGTGTGGTCATTTGTCACATGATGACAAAAATTGCATGCTTTGGCTTCAGAGTAAAGGATCTCTATTGATGGACAAGCAATAGTTTGGTGCATGGCTCAGGGCGAACCAATATAACCGAGGAAAGCTTCAGTCAGAGTGCAAGGTTATGAACCTTCCAGATCGGGCACACGTGATAGTAGGAGTCCGGTTAGTTCACTTCCATCTCTGGTGATGCCAGTATCTGATGGGAAGGCAACAACGATTTGCCCGAGTCATCTCGGCGTAGTGGAGGATAGCGGAATGGAGGCCAAGGACTCAGGTCTAGTAAGGACTTCGATGGCGGTGACGGTACCAAATTTTTTTGAAAATCAAACCAGGTCGGTTTTTGAGGAGGTTATCTAGGAGTTAGACAATGCTATCAACAAAGTTCTGATAGTTTTAAATTCAAATTCAAAGTTATCTCTAGCAGTAGGTGTGTTGGATGGATTGGTTGATAGATTGGATAACTTCAAAAACTTGGATAAGGTGTATTTGTTTAAAGAAGTGATAAGTGCAGAGAGGATTAAGATGGGAGATTCGGATTCTCAGCAAAGAAGTAACAACCCGTGTATCTTGGAGACCGGTTTTTCAATGGGTCTATCACCGTGTCCTTCGGGTAGAAAAGTTGGTGGCAGAAACAAAGGTAAATTTAAAGAGGTAAAAGAAGTCAAAGACTGGAGTGTGGACCTGAGTATTGGATTGGCCAATGAGTTCAATTTCCTTGAACCCACCTGTGGAAGCTTGTGGCCCAAAAAGGAAGAATAACGTATTAAGTACATAAGAATCTGAAGGAGAGCAGGTGAAGAAATCCAAAATGGAAGAGGAAATAAGAAAACTTAGTCATTTAATGGCTGCTCACCTTGGATTGGTGGAGGTTATGGAGCAACCCTACTAGTTGCAATGAGTCTTTTAAGTTGGAATTGTCGAGGGTTTGGGAACCTTCAAACAGTTCAAGCTTTGAAAAAGGTGACATAAACAGAAGAGCCCACAATTGTCTTCCTCATGGAGACAAAATCAGATTTGGATTGGATGGTCACGGTTCGTGATAAATGTGGCTTCAAGAATGGTTTAATGGTTCCAAGTAGAGGTAAAAGTGGAGGTTTAGCTATGTTTTGGAAGGAGGAGATTAAATCAGACGTCTAGACTTACTCACATCTGCATATTGATGCTTTAGTAGATGGTGGCCTAGAGATAGGGTGGTGGCACTTGACAGGGTTTTATGGGGAGCCAGATACAGCAAAACGAGGCAAAGCTTCAACACTTACATTGTACATCTTCTCTCCCTTGGTTAGTTATTGAGGACTTCAATGAACTCGTGGGGATCTCAGAAAAGGAAGGGGTAGTCTTTGGCCTAGACAACAAATGGAGGGTTTTATTGATACAATCAATTGGTGTGGTCTTTGAGATATTGGTTTTAGCGAGCCTAAGTTCACCTGGATATATCAGAAATCCGATGGCACTCAGATACGAGAAAGGTTGGATAGAGCCCTAGCTTCTGCAGATTGGTGTTCGAGATTTCCTACAGCAAAGCTCGTCCATCTAACTTCAATAGCTTTGAACCATTCTCCACTGTCTCTTAGTATGAATCCAAGATCTAGAAAAAGGAAGATGGGGAAAGTTTTATGCTTTGAATCAATGTGGTTGAAGGACCCACGTTGTGAAGATGTTGTTAGGGATGCATGAGAGGAAGGTTAAGCAGCCAATCAAGAGTATGTGTTGGGTAAGTGCTTAGAGAGTGGCAAAGCTAGGCTGGAAACTTGGAATAAAAAAGAATTTGGCGATGTAGGTAGGAAGATAGCTGAATTGCAAAAATATTTGAAATGGTTAGAGCTTCAACCAGCTTTTCCAATAAGAATCTAAGACATGAAAGCTACTAGAACTGAGTTGAATGGGTGGCTGGAAAAAGAGGATGCTATGTGGTTACAAAGATCTCGCATAGATTGGTTCCAATCTGGTAATAGAAACACTAGATATTTCCATGCTAGGGCATCAGCTCATTTGAAGAAAAACCTCATTGAGGGTTTGTTGGATTCTAATGATGTGTGGCAAGAGGAGGATAATCGAATTGAGGAGATTGTGGTGGATTATTATCGGAATCTTTTTACCTCCAATAACCCTGTGGAGTTTGATGAAATTTTACAAGCTATCCACCTGAAAGTTACCCCTGCAATGAATCGTGCTTTGTCCCAGTACTTCACAGCCAATGAGGTACGGAAGGCGCTCAAGCAGATGTATTCGCTAAAATCTCAAAGTCCAGATGGCATGCCTCCTCTTCTTCCAGCACTTTTGGTCTACCATGTGGGATGTGGTAACAAAAACTGTCCTTGATTTTCTAAATTCAGGTATTTCTCCTCCTGATTTTAATGATACACATATTGTGTTTATTTCAAAGTGTAAAGAGCCCAAAAGAAGAACCAATTACAGGCTTATAAGCTTATGTAATGTGATATACAAGTTAGCATCTAAATCTATTGCCAATCGGTTAAAAAAAAAGTTTCTACCTTCTATTATTAGTGATACCCAAAGTACATTTGTACATGGAAGGTTGATTACTGATAATATTCTTGTTGCTTTTGAGACTATGCATCATATCGGTCTGAAGAAGGCAGGAAGAACAGGTGAAATGGCTTTGAAGCTTTATAGTTGTAACATATAGAGATTTATCCTCAATTTTCTAGGAAACTTGCCCGATGCGTTATTGAACGAGGTTAACTTCTCCTTTTAAATTCCAAGAACTAATCAGCACGCCTAACTCTTTATGTTTTAAATAAGGCACTACCACCTTATCACCACACTTTAAATATATTTATAAAATTTTAATATTTTTTTACATGTGTTTAGAATAGTTCCTCCCTTTAAATGACTTTGCCCTTAAAATTAGTGCCTAATACATTAGGAAAAAGAATTCAATTCATACTGGTTTGGTGGAAATTGTTTTGCAAATATAATAGACCTTGTTTGGTCATCTAATTTTTGTTTTCCAAAATTATAAAACATTTTTTTCTTTCTAAATATTATATATAAATTTTTAGAACCAAAGACACACAAAAAGATAGGAATCAATGAGGTTTTAAATATGTATTCGAAACCAGTTTTTAAAAAATAATTTTGACATAATTTGTGTCTTTCTCCTATTTTTGAAAACACAAAATAAAATAAAGACTAAAATCCAAATTACATCATTTATATTTGACTGAAAATTATTTTAGTTCTCTAACTTTACTTTTGTTTAATTGAGTCATAGAAGTTTCAAATTTATTAAATTCATTTATTCCATCCAATTTCGTTAAAAAATTTTCATTAAATTTTTTTACATTAAAAAAATCTATTTTATTAATAAAAATATTTTATATTAAATTTTTTTTTTCATTAGTTAATTACATTCACAATTTGCATTTTAGCCCTAAAACAAATGTGGATCAAAATTTTATCTCACGGGGCGAGTGTGGATCCGAGTTGTTCCGGAATTGTCCTGATTCCTAATAAATCCACACCACGATTTCCAGGACACGTATATATATATTGGCCTCCACTCAAAACTTTGCAGTTTCCAAAAATACTCTGCGTTGTGTACATTTTATCTTACATAGAGAGAGATAGAGAAACAGAGAGAGAGAGGCTGTGTGTGTATGAATAGGAGGAGCAGTACGACGTCGTATAAGGGAATGAACGCGGTGAACGGAGCGAGCTCTCGAACCGTACTGATAACCGGAGTGGGCAGAGGGCTGGGGAGAGCCCTGGCCTTAGAGCTCGCCAAGCGAGGCCACACCGTAATCGGCTGCGCCCGCACCCAGGATAGGCTTAATTCTCTCCAATCAGACCTCCCTGACCCCTCCGACAAGCACTTGCTCCTCAATGCTGACGTGGTCAGTCCCTCTCTCTCTCTCTATTTTGTCATGTTGTTAAATGAGTGCTTTAGATTTTGACATTGAATGGATAGGATTTTCAGAAAATTATGTATGTAACTATGTATCTATGTATTGGTAACTAGTTTACATTTTATTTGTAGGTAATAAGGTAATTAAATTACATTTAATTTTGGCATTTTGGAAATTGTGGTATTTGGTGAATATCTATAACTGCCTCTTATGATGATGATTCTTGCTTGGCATGGCCAAACAGGACTCTCAATTGATTTTACACCTTGCGCGATGATCTTGAAACAATTTCATGGGATGGACATTCCCAGTGTTATGTAATACTAGCTTAATAGCCAAAATGACATTCTAAATTAACAAAATTTTGTGTTTATACTTTGTAGAGATCTAATAGTAGCATTGAAGAGCTGGCGCGCATTGTGATGGAGAAAAAGGGTGTTCCAGACATCATAGGTATATTTTTACTTCTCCTATTGCTGGTTAAATTCTTTCTTGACTGTGCTTAAACTTCACCCCATCAGTAGATTTTCCAGTTAAAGTTTCTCAGAAAATAGTTACACATATTTTTGCCATTCTGACTTGTCACTAGCAAAAAGATTTATTCTTGTATTATTTTTTGGATAAATAATGAATTTTATTGAGTCCCGAAGAAAATTAGAGTCACACAAGTATACAGGTATACAGGATGTATACAACTGGGGACAATACAATCAAGCACGAAAATTACAATGATATATCAAATCATAAACCGAACATGTAAAAATACTCCCCACAACAGACATCCAATCTAACAAGGTTTTTAAGAAAAATAGGCTAAATAGTTTTAGATTTGATAAAGACCACTCAGAATCCTCAAAGCATTGGTCATTTCTCTCCCTCCAAAGGGGCACCACATCAAACAATGGGGAGTAGCTATCCAAATGACACCATTTCGATGTTGACCAAACCTACCTTGCCAACAGGCTTGTAAGTCAATAACCATCCTTGGCATTGCCCAAAGAACTCCAAACGATCTGAACACCATAGCAATAGGATAATGAAGCAGCAAATGATCCACTATTTTCCCATTACATTTGCATGTATAACAATAATCCAATATCCAAATATTCCTTTTATGCAAGTCGCCAATTGTCAAGATTTTTCCCAAGGCTGCAGTCCAAACAAAGAAAGCAACTCTAGAACGGATCTTTGACTTCCATTTGCTTTTCCAAGGAAACAGTTGATCACTGGTGCGAATCAAGACCCGGCAATAGTCTTTAACCTCAAAGCCCCTCTTCTTAGATGGTTTCCAACACATCTTATCATCCCCACCCCCATGCAAAGATACACCATAAATAATATCTATAGAGTTTGACTTCCCAATCCTGTACAGCATGTGAAAGTTAATTCCCATTGAAGAATTCCATTGGAAAACTTAATAAGATCTGCCTCAGAAGCCTCCTTATCACAATTAATTCTGAATAACTCTGGGAGACACACCTGTAGAGAGCTCTCCCCACATTACAAATCCTACCAAAATTGCACTTTAGACCCATCATCTAAATGACTTCAAGTGTTGGAACAACCCCATTCTATGAGTGTGGTGTGTGATTTCAACTGCCTTTCACAATTTTATTTTATATTTTACCCATCCCATTGTTTTCATAATTCATGTGCTGTATTGTTTGTCTTTGGAGATACCAAGGTATTTTAATTGATTTAATACTTGCAAGTGATGGAACTTCAGGCTTCAACTTTGTAAAATGTGGTTTTGGAGATGACCGTCATTGCAGCATCACCTTTCATGTCAACTTTCAATATATGTATCACGCACATGCATACATTGAATTTGGAGCATTTTATGTCCATGGTCAAGATATTATGTTATGCTCTTTAGTTAGCCCTGCTCAATGCAAAAGTGTTTTTTTTTTAGAACCTTGGTCATTTGATAGATATTTGGTTGTGCTGGAGCGGTATGATGGGTCCATC
The DNA here is from genome assembly GCF_002906115.3 of Quercus suber. Lineage (NCBI taxonomy): Eukaryota > Viridiplantae > Streptophyta > Magnoliopsida > Fagales > Fagaceae > Quercus > Quercus suber. The sequence continues at coordinate 62,341 of NW_027070317.1, forward strand.
CAGAAGCACATTTTTTAGGGTTCAAATCCATGGTCACCTTTATTCCCACTTGAACGTTGAAACTGCTCTCAGGCTCAGTGATTCTTTAGGTGTAATATCTAAACCTAAAGATATTAATGAGATGAAAGGGGGTACATTTATGCGAGTGAGAGTGGAGGTGGACGTTACAAAGCCAATATGCAGGGGGTGGCGTGTTACCTAGGACAAATCATCGGAGGGTTGGATTTATTTCAAATATGAGAGGCTGCTTAACATATGCTATTGGTGTGGTCATTTGTCACATGATGACAAAAATTGCATGCTTTGGCTTCAGAGTAAAGGATCTCTATTGATGGACAAGCAATAGTTTGGTGCATGGCTCTGGGCGAACCAATATAACCGAGGAAAGCTTCAGTCAGAGTGCAAGGTTATGAACCTTCCAGATCGGGCACACGTGATAGTAGGAGTCCAGTTAGTTCACTTCCATCTCTGGTGATGCCAGTATCTGATGGGAAGGCAACGACGATTTGCCCGAGTCATCTCGGCGTAGTGGAGGATAGCGGAATGGAGGCCAAGGACTCAGGTCTAGTAAGGACTTCGATGGCGGTGGCGGTACCAAATTTTTTTGAAAATCAAACCAGGTCGGTTTTTGAGGAGGTTATCTAGGAGTTAGACAATGCTATCAACAAAGTTCTGATAGTTTTAAATTCAAATTCAAAGTTATCTCTAGCAGTAGGTGTGTTGGATGGATTGGTTGATAGATTGGATAACTTCAAAAACTTGGATAAGGTGTATTTGTTTAAAGAAGTGATAAGTGCAGAGAGGATTAAGATGGGAGATTCGGATTCTCAGCAAAGAAGTAACAACCCATGTATCTTGGAGACCGGTTTTTCAATGGGTCTATCACCGTGTCCTTCGGGTAGAAAAGTTGGTGGCAGAAACAAAGGTAAATTTAAAGAAGTAAAAGAAGTCAAAGACTGGAGTGTGGACCTGAGTATTGGATTGGCCAATGAGTCCAATTTCCTTGAACCCACCTGTGGAAGCTTGTGGCCCAAAAAGGAAGAATAACGTATTAAGTACATAAGAATCTGAAGGAGAGCAGGTGAAGAAATCCAAAATGGAAGAGGAAATAAGAAAACTTAGTCATTTAATGGTTGCACACCTTGGATTGTCGGAGGTTATGGAGCAACCCTACTAGTTGCAATGAGTCTTTTAAGTTGGAATTATCGAGGGCTTGGGAACCTTCAAACAGTTCAAGCCTTGAAAAGGTGACATAAACAGAAGAGCCCACAATTGTCTTCCTCATGGAGACAAAATCAGATTTGGATTGGATGGTCACGGTTCGTGATAAATGTGGCTTCAAGAATGGTTTAATGGTTCCAAGTAAAGGTAAAAGTGGAGGTTTAGCTATGTTTTGGAAGGAGGAGATTAAATTAGACGTCTAGACTTACTCACATCTGCATATTGATGCTTTAGTAGATGGTGGCCTAGAGATAGGGTGGTGGCACTTGACAGGGTTTTATGGGGAGCCAGATACAGCAAAACGGATAGAATCTTAGGCAAAGCTTCAACACTTACATTGTACATCTTCTCTCCCTTGGTTAGTTATTGAGGACTTTAATGAACTCGTGGGGATCTCAGAAAAGGAAGGGGGTAGTCTTTGGCCTAGACAACAAATGGAGGGTTTTATTGATACAATCAATTGGTGTGGTCTTCGAGATATTGGTTTTAGCGAGCCTAAGTTCACCTGGATATATCAGAAATCCGATGGCACTCAGATACGAGAAAGGTTGGATAGAGCCCTAGCTTCTACAGATTGGTGTTCGAGATTTCCTACAGCAAAGCTCGCCCATCTAACTTCAATAGCTTTGAACCATTCTCCACTGTCTCTTAGTATGAATCCAAGATCTAGAAAAAGGAAGATGGGGAAAGTTTTATGCTTTGAATCAATGTGGTTGAAGGACCCACGTTGTGAAGATGTTGTTAGGGATGCATGAGAGGAAGGTCAAGCAGCCAATCAAGAGTATGTGTTGGGTAAGTGCTTAGAGAGTGGCAAAGCTAGGCTGGAAACTTGGAATAAAAAAAAGTTTGGCCATGTAGGTAGGAAGATAGCCGAATTGCAAAAATATTTGAAATGGTTAGAGCTTCAACCAGCTTTTCCAATAAGAATCTAAGACATGAAAGCTACTAGAACTGAGTTGAATGGGTGGCTGGAAAAAGAGGATGATATGTGGTTACAAAGATCTCGCATAGATTGGTTCCAATCTGGTGATAGAAACACTAGATATTTCCATGCTAGGGCATCAGCTCATTTGAAGAAAAAACTCATTGAGGGTTTGTTGGATTCTAATGATGTGTGGCAAGAGGAGGATAATCGAATTGAGGAGATTGTGGTGGATTATTATCGGAATCTTTTTACCTCCAATAACCCTGTGGAGTTTGATGAAATTTTACAAGCTATCCACCTGAAAGTTACCCCTGCAATGAATTGTGCTTTGTCCCAATACTTCACAGCCAATGAGGTACGGAAGGCGCTCAAGCAGATGTATTCGCTAAAATCTCAAAGTCCAGATGGCATGCCTCCTCTTCTTCCAGCACTTTTGGTCTACCATGTGGGATGTGGTAACAAAAACTGTCATTGATTTTCTAAATTCAGGTATTTCTCCTCCTGATTTTAATGATACACATATTGTGCTTATTTCAAAGTGTAAAGAGCCCAAAAGAAGAACCAATTACAGGCTTATAAGCTTATGTAATGTGATATACAAGTTAGCATCTAAATCTATTGCCAATCGGTTAAAAAAAAAGTTTCTACCTTCTATTATTAGTGATACCCAAAGTACATTTGTACATGGAAGGTTGATTACTGATAATATTCTTGTTGCTTTTGAGACTATGCACCATATCAGTCTGAAGAAGGCAGGAAGAACAGGTGAAATGGCTTTGAAGCTGGATATGAGTAAGGCGTATGATAGTGTGGAGTGGGGGTGCTTGGAGAAAATTATGGATAGACTGGGTTTTGTAGCAAAATGGAGGAACTTACTGATGCACTGTGTTACTTCTGTGACTTATTCAGTGAGAATAAATGGGAAGCCAAGGGGACATTGTTCAAACTAGAGGGTTATGTCAAGGAGACCCTCTGTCCCCTTACCCATTTTTGTTATGTGCGGAAGGCCTCTCAGCATTGATAAAGTCAGCTGTAGCTACTAGTCGAATGGGGGATTTGCGGTGTGTAGGAATGGACCTAAATTATCTCACCTATTCTTTGCAGTTAATAGTCTAATTTTTTGCAGAGCCACTATTGAGGAATGTGATGCCTTGCAGAGAGTCTTGCAGGTTTATAAGAATGCTTCTGGACAGCAGCTGAATCAAGCGAAAACATCCTTATTTTTAACAGCAACACCTCAAGGGAAATCAGAGAGGTGATTAAAAGTAAATTTGGAGCCCAAATGATTAAATAGCATGAAAAGTATTTGGGGCTACCCTCTTTGGTCGGACGGAGGAAACGAAATACTTTTAATAACATTAAGGAGAAGTTGGGTAAAAAATTAGTGCTTTGTAAATCGAAGTCTAAGGGTGGGATGGGTTTCAAACAGCTGAAGGAGTTCAATTTGGCTTTATTGGAAAAGTAGGGGTGGCCACTTCAAATGAGATATGATTCTTTGGTTTACAGTGTTCTTAAAGCCAAATACTTCCCACAGTGTGATTTTATACAGGCCCCTCTAGGGAATAATCCTTCTTTCACTTGGAGAAGCATATGGGCAGCACAAGACTTCGTGAAGTTTGGGCTATGGTGGAGAATAGGCAATGGTGACTTTGTACGAGTTTGGGGGGACAAATGGTTACCAACTCCATCGAATTTTAAGGTTTACTCGCCTAGATTATTTAAGCACCCAGATACAAAGGTGGGAGAGCTAATTAATAAGGAGGATGCTGGCTAGAAGTCTGAGGCCATCAACACTCTGTATTTGCTGCATGAAGCAGAGGTCATTCGAAGTATACCAATCAGTACGCGCCTGCCTGAGGATAAAATAATTTGGGCTCTTAATCCCAAAGGTTTGTTCACGGTGAAAAGTGCATACCATCGGGCTCTTGAATTAGCTTGATGTCAAAAGGATGGTAGCTGCTCTGATGGAAACTGAGAGAATCGGTTTTGGAGTTTTCTGTGGAGCCTTCATGTTCCTCATAAAATCAGACACTTCGCATGGAGAGTGTGTTGAGACATTCTGCCCATGAAGTCCATGTTGTTGCGGCGAAAGGTGGTACAGGATAGTAAGTGTGAGGGATGCGGCTTGGAAGCAAAAACGCCAAGTCACCTATTCTGATCTTGTCGTCGGGCTCGTGAGTTTTAGGGTTGTTCGAAACTAACCTTGCTGTTTGAATGGGACCAAAGCTACTCCTTTAAAGACTTGCTATGGAAACTGGCTATGCAGGAAGACACACGGACTGAAACAATAGTGAGGTTCGTAATAGGGGCTTGGTGTTTGTGGTCTCACCATAACGAAGTTCATGTTGGAGGCGATCGGAAGGAAGGAGCAGTGTTGATGAACTGGGCCATGCAGTATCTGGAAGAGTATAATGCAGTGTTGGAGCAAGTAAAGCCCGCTTCTGTACCAACTACACAAGAATTATCGTGGTGCCCGCCAATAGCACCCAAACTCAAAGTGAATGTTGATGGAGCTACATTCTCGGCACAAGAGTAGCAGGTATTGGAGTGATCGTATGGGATGACCAGGGTGAAGTGCTTGTTGCTTTAAGCAGGAGACTAAGTGAGCCATTGGGGGTGGTTGAAGCTGAAGTGAAAGCTTTCGAAGCTGGGGTGCAATTCGCAAAGGATATAGGCATTCAAGATTTTATCCTGGATGGTGATTCGATTATTATCCATTGTGCCCTGTTTGAACTCTCCCCGCCCCGTTCATCTGTTGACTTAGTGGTTCAAGGGATACTGGCTGCTTGTGGAGAGTTTTGCCAAGTGTCTTTCTCACATGTGCGTCGTCAAGGGAATAGGCCAGCTCACCTTCTAGCTAAACATGCCAAGGGCATTGAGGATTATTGTACTTAGATGGAAGAGAACCCTTGTTTCTTAGAACAGACTCTTTTCCATGATGTAACTTTTAATCATTCTTAATAAAATTAGTAGTCTTCCTATCAAAAAAAAAAAAAAAAAGATAGAGATTAAGAAAAGATGAAATATATTTGTGTAATTTACCAATTGACTTATTAAAAAAAAAGTTCTCAGAACATAAATATCATAAACTCAATCATACATTTTGTTAAGTAAATGAAATCTAGCTATGCATGTCATCTAGGCTTGTCACTTAACACACTCACCTGTCTCAACAGAACAAGCGGGTAACATGTCTTTGAACATGGTTGCCATACACTCCATTCCCATATTAGTCACAAGAAAGTAAATTTCATGGCTCATGAAACCCGTCAAACCCTTACAAGAAATTCTAAAGAGGAGAAAAATTCGAAGTCCTTGTTTATTGTGCATGTGGAACCCACCTACTCTTGGATTTTTTTTTTCCAAACTGATAAGTTACTGTCAAAACGAAAATTGAATATTCTTCATTTGATCTTAACAAACACAATGGGTGGACAAGTTAAAATCCAAGCTTCAAAGTTGGAAGCAAGACTGCTATCCCAAGTAGGTAGAGGTACTCTTATTACCTCTGTTCTCCAAACCTTACCCCTTTATACTTTCTCTTGCTTCATAGTCCCTAAAACTATTTGCAAGAGATTAGACTTAGTCATTAGAAACTTTTGGTGGGGCATGAGTAGGGTGTTAATAACTACACCTGGTCCATTGGGATAAAATGTGCCAAAATAGAAAAGAGGGTGGCATTGGTTATAAAAAATTCAACCTCATGACCAAGCAATGCTTGCAAAGCAATTTTGGAGGATAAGCCAAAACTCGCAATCCCTAGTTGCTAAAACCTTCAAAGCTAAGTACTTTCCAAGATGTTCTATTCATGAATGTGAGCCTAAATCTCACTACTCTTGATTTTGGAGAAACTTAATTAAACATGACAACCAAAAGTTGAAGGAAGGTAGATGTTGGATAGGGAAAGGAAGAGACATCCCTATACAACACTCAGATTGGTTTCAATGCCCTGCCCAAAATTTGCAAAACCTAAATCTGGTCACTGGCACTGTTGCTGTTCTCATTGATCACAATACTGGTATGTGGAAAGCTGACTTGGTTAGATCCATTTACGCAGCACCTCAATGTTCTAAAATTTTGAGTATTCCTATATCAAAGACTAGTGTTGTTTCAGATAAGCTTCTTTGGAAGCACTCAACCCTAGAAGAGTATGAAGTCAGGACTGCTTACAATATACTTCTCAAGGAAGATGTCTCAAAATCACCCATTCAACTCAGACCACATCAGATTCCAACAGAGGCATGGCAGCTAATTTGGAAGGTGAAAACTCCCCACAAAGTGAATCTCTTTGTGTGGAAGCTCATGCAGGACAACATTCCTACCTTTCTTACTCTAAAAAACAGAGGTATTAGTACTTATAGCACATGCCCTTTTTGCAATGAAGAGTATGAATCTACTTCCCATTTGTTTCTCCACTGTACATTCACTAGAGCTTGCTAGCATGGATCTTCCCTTGCCATACACACTTCAGACTTTAGCAACATATATGTTCAATCTTGGCTGAGCAACATTATGCTAAGATTCAGACAGATGGACCAAGGGAGGATGAATTATCTTTGTTCCATTTTCACATTCCTTTGGACAATATGGAACCACAGGAACATGGTGACTCATGATGGCAAAACCCCTAATGCCACTGAAGTCATTCTAACTGCTCAAACTTTGACTTACAAGTTTAAGGAAGCTTTTGAAAAGAAGGACAACGATGTCAGACATTGCAAAGGAAACCATACTATATACCAGAATATTGGAGGAAGCGAGGATCTACTTATCAAAATAGCAGGAGCTAGGAAGAATAGACCAAGGAGGACTGCTTTTGCTTATGAAACAACAAATCTGCAAGGAAGGATCATGTTTTCAGGTAGTGCCAGCAGTGGAGCTTCAACAACTACTGCAGCAACTCAAGAAGCTTTAGTAGAGGCTGCTGTTAAAGCTAAGAATCTTGGTTTCTACGGAATTTTGATCATGTGTTGTAGTAAAAGAACAGTTCATGTTTATAATATGCATTGTAATCCTAATTGGCAGGAAAAAGCTATGCTCTCTGACATGTTAAACTTACAGCAACAAGGCTTGTGTTGCAAAGCCCTTTTTGTTCCCAGGGCTATCTTATATACAGTCTGTAACACAGCTAAGATTGCTGTTAGAGTCCCTGGCCCTTGTAGCTGGGTTCACCTAGCCATTGTATAGTTTGTTTCCTTCCTTTCTGGTATCCAAAAAAAAAAAAAAAAAACAAACAAACAAACACAATGGGAAAAATTCTTAAGTTGGTGGCTGAAGACAACCCATTTGAAAACGAAATAAAAGAAATTACAACAGAAGAAGAAAAATCAAGTCTATTAAGGCCACTCATTCTCAAGTAAAAGATAGGGTGAAAAAACAAATAAAAAGCCATCAATATATTTTTCTCATTAATTTGCAATCCTCCCTCTCCATTTGGAAATCTTTATCACCTTTATAATTTTAAACTCTTCTTGTAAGCTCTCGAAGGGTGCAATTCTTCTGAAGAAATATTAAAGTAAGTTTTTTTTTTTTTTTAATATTTAAAAGCACATATTAATATTAGCAATTGGTTCTGTATTTAATAATTTGTTCTTTTGGACCTCCTGTGTTCGTAGTCAGGATTTATACTATTAGGTGCCATCATCTTAAGCAACAACTTGCTGAACCTTATTTATCAATCTGTTAACTTGTAGCAAAATATCAATATGATTGAATAATATTTCAATATGGTGAATTGATTTGTGAAGTTACACTCCGCTACAATTTTCCATTTGATAGCTAACAAAATCACCACAAAAGGAGTAATTTTATACAATAAAGCTAAAAAATTACACCATCTTTTGCAATTCTCAATTTCTCATCATCCAGAGAGAGAGAGAGAGAGTTCCATTAACACTTTTCTATATCATTCTATTGTGTCTACACGTTTCTTGAATAACACTATGCATTATTTGTATATTTCCAAGTTTGAAATAGTGACTTACTATTTCCTTGTAGATTACTAAATTGTGATGTGCGGTATAACGTTGAGAACAAGAGCATCAGTGGGATATAAACGCTGTCGTATTTAAAGGACTAAAGAATAGGAAATTAACTCAGCCTGCTCTCTTCACACGATTAGCACGTGTTGTATTTAAATAGTTAGCTTTTAGCTGTAGTACTATAAATATCTGTAGCCTATTGCAATTGCAATTTTACTTAACGCAATATACAATCAAATTTTCACTCATTCCCTCTTAGATTTTCTCTCTAGAATGCCAGTCCAGATTACTCTGTTTTGCTCTTTCTTTTTCAACACAGAGTAATTATCCATTCTTTTTTTCAAGATTTGAAGGTCTTCTAAATCTGTAGCTTGATCAATACAATAAACTTTGCTTCCTTCTTTACAAGGAGCGACAGTGGCTTTTTTCAAACCGCCATAAAATCTTGATCCATGGCGTTGAAAACTGAGTTTGTTTAAAACAAGTTGTTTTAGCCACCATCTTGTCATAAACACATCAAATTCCTTAGAAATAAAACAAATCAGTTTTTGGGTCAGACTCAAAATGCTGTGTTTGTATGTATTTAGGTGTGTATGCATGCATGAATGTGTGGTTTGTATGTGGGTAAGTCAAGCTTACCATATGTTTGAGGAAAGTCCTCCATGGACTTTGCTGGATTTTTTCATTATGCGTCTTTCACGCGTGTCGATTATCTAAGCTTGCATGTGATTTTCAATTGTATGTACATAGTTTTCTTAGATTTGATTTGGATATGATGTCTTATTTGTGGTTTAGAACATGTGTTTGTCTGTTGTAATTTATTTATAAATATATGTGTTTTCCACTTCTAAATTTCTAATTGCTTACTTTGCTTCTTGAATCAATCAGCATGAAAAGAGTTGTGACTAATAAGAGCAATTGGTCACAATATCTCACATTGGTCGAAGTTTCACATGATGATTAATTCTCAAATTAAAACAAAATTAAAGCGTGTTTTTTTTTTTTTTTTTTTTTTTTATACTTTCAACCAAAATTAAAGTGTGCTTTAGAACCTATGAACTCTTCAATATATGAACGCCACACTTTTTTGATACATGAATCTCAGTATGTGACTAACCAAAGATGCACGGCTCCCAGTACGTGACTAACACACTAACTTGAAGAAGATTGTTGGTTGAAAGTTCTTCACTTTCATCAATAATGAAGATCAAGAAGCACTGTGGTTACAAAACCCAAAGGTGCAAAAACACAGTAGCTTCTTTCAGAGAGAATATGGCATCGGTCACTTTTTGCATATGTTCTCCTTGTATTCTCTTATGTGACGGCCTCTAAAATAAGCTTTATATATGTCTAGGGTTGTGAAAAAAGAACCCTACACAATATACATAAGCATGGGCCGATCAGATCTGAAAATCTGAATTTTGTAATTCTCGATCGATCGAGAGGTGTCGAGGAGGTGTCGAACCTATCTGTTGCTAACTATCGAGAGCTATCGAGGAGTTATTGAGGGACAGAAAATTGCTCGATCAATTGACCTACCTATTGAGAGGTATTAAGATTGTGATAAAAAAGAAGCTAAAGAGCTCGATAGATAGCCTAGCTATCAAGAGGTATCGAGCAGCTATCGAGTTTTAAAAAATCAGCATTTCTTCACTTGTTTCTTAGAAATATTTGCATGGCTTCAATACTAGACTTGAACTCTTGTTCCTTGAAGTATTAAATACATCCTAGATCTACCCAATTACAAGTAAAGTGCGTTTTGTCAAAAGATTAGCCAACAACATAAAATATTGACATATGTTCCTAACATGATCCACATATGTCCTAACAATAAAGAAGAGTTTGGCCATGTAGGTAGGAAGATAGTCGAATTACAAAATATTTGAAATGGCTAGAGCTTTAACTAGCTTCTCCAATAAGAATCCAAGACATGAAAGCTACTAGAACTGAGTTAAAATGGGTGGTTGGAAAAAGAGGATGCTATGTGGTTACAAAGATCTCGCATAGATTGGTTCCAATTTAGTGATAGAAACACTAGATATTTCCATGTTAGGGCATCAACTTGTCTGAAGAAAAACTCATTGAGGTTTGTTGGATTCTAATGATGTTGTGGCAAGAGGAGGATAATCGAATTGAGGAGATTGTGGTGGATTATTATCAGAATCTTTTTACCTCTTTTAACCCTGTGGAGTTTGATGAAATTTTACAAGCTATCTAGCCAAAAGTTACCCCTGCAATGAATCATGCTTTTCCTAGTACTTCACAGCCAATGAGGTACGGAAGGCGCTCAAGCAGATGTATCCACTAAAAGCTCAAAGTCCAGATGGCATGCCTCCTCTTCTTCTAGCACTTTTGGTCTACCATAGGGGATGTGGTAAGAGAAACTGTCCTTGATTTTATAAATTCAGGTATTTCTCCTTCTAATTTTAATGATACCCATATTGTGCTTATTTCAAAGTGTAAAGAGCCCAACAGAATAACCGATTACAGGCCTATAAGCTTATGTAATGTGATCTACAAGTTAGCATCTAAACCTATTGCCAATCGGTTAAAAAAGTTTCTACCTTCAAAAATTAGTGATACCCAAAATGCCTTTGTGCACGGAAGGTTGATTACTGATAATATTCTTGTCACTTTTGAGACTATGCACCACATCAGTCTGAAGAAGGCAGGAAGAACAGGTGAAATGGCTTTGAAGCTGAATATAAGTAAGGCGTATGATAGAGTGAAGTGGGGGTGCTTGGAGAAAATTATGGATAGACTAGGTTTTGTAGCAAAATGGAGGAACTTACTGATGCACTGTGTTACTTCTGTGACTTATTCAGTGAGAATAAATGGGAAGCCAAGGGGACATATTGTTCCAACTAGAGGGTTACGTCAAGGAGACCCTCTGTCCCCTAACCTGTTTTTGCTATGTGCGGAAGGCCTTTTAGCATTGATAAAGTCAGCAATAGCTACTAGTCAGATGGGGGGACTTGCGGTGTGTAGGAATGGACCTAAATTATCTCACCCATTCTTTGCAGATGATAGTCTAAATGTTTATAGAGCCACTATTGAGGAATGTGATACCTTGCAAAGAGTCTTGCAGGTTTATGAGAATGATTCTAGACAGCAGCTGAATTGGGTGAAAACATCCTTATTTTTTAGTAGCAACACCTCAAGGAAAATCAGAAAGGAGATTAAAAGTAGATTTGGAGCCCAAGTGATTAAATAGCAAGAAAAGTATTTGGGGCTACCATCTTTGGTCAGAAAGAGGAAACGGAATACTTTTAATGACATTAAGGAGAAGTTGGGTAAAAAATTAGTGCTTTATGAACTGAAGTCTAAGGGTGCGATGGGTTTCAAACAGCTGAAGGAGTTCAATTTGGCTTTATTGGAAAAGCAGGGGTGGCCACTTCAAATGAGATATGATTCTTTGGTTTACAGAGTTCTTAAAGCCAAATACTTCCCACGGTGTGATTTTATACAAGCCCCTCCAGGGAATAATCCTTCTTTCACTTGGAGAAGCATATGGGTAGCACAAGACTTTGTGAAGTTTGGGCTACGGTGGAGAATAGGTAATGGTGACTCTGTATGAGTTTGGGGGGACAAATGGTTACCAACTCCATCGACTTTTAAGGTTTCCTTGCCTAGATTATTTATGCACCCAGATACAAAGGTGGGAGAGTTAATTAACAAGGAAGATGCTTGCTGGAAGTATGAGGCCATCAACACTTTGTTTTTGCTGCATGAAGTAGAGGTCATTCGAAGTATAACAATCAGTATGCGCCTGCTTAAGGATAAAAAAATTTGGGCTCTCAGTCCCAAAGGTTTGTTCATGGTGAAAAGTGCATACCATGGGGCTTTTGAATTAGCTCTATGTCAAAAGGATGGTAGTTGCTTTGATGGAAACTGAGAGAATTGGTTTTGGAGTTTTCTGTGGAGCCTTCCTATTCCTCAATGCAGTGAACGGAGCTCGCTCTAGGATCATACTGATAACCGGGGTAGGCAAAGGGCTTCAGAGAGCCCTAGCCTTAAAGCTCGCTGAGAGAGGCCACATCGTAATTGGGTGCGCCCGCACCCACGACCACTTGCTCCTCAATGCTGACATGGTTAATCCCTCTCTCATTGGCACATGAATCATTTGATTATTATTATTATTATTGTTATTATTTTTTGATAAAATGTGTTATCATTTGAATCTTACTAGTTAAATGTGCTAATTTTGTGGAGGCAAAGAATTTTAGAATTTCAAAATTCTCTTCCTATTCTTTGCTCATTTGTCTTCCTTAGTGAGATTTGTGCTTTGCAATCTGTAGGGTTTTATGATTCCAATAAAAAAAAGAGGTTTTATTTTACATTTTGAACAAATATAATGCAGGATTTTGGTTCATAAAATTTCATAGCTCCTCATATTAGTGTCTTTGAAAAAGACTAAATAGGACCAGAGTGGATTGAATAAGACTGAATGAACTGAATAGAACTAAAGTAGACAGAATAGATCAACTAGAGCCAAAATGAACCGAATAGAACTAAATTGGACCTAATAAGATCGAAGTGGACAGAATGGACCGAAGTAAACCCAAAAAGACCAAATAGGACTAAAGTGGACATAATGGACCGAAGTGGATTGAATAAGACCTAATGGACTGAATAGGACCAAAGTGGATAGAATGGACCAAATGGAGCCAAAATAAACTGAATAGAACTAAGAAGACCGAAGTGAATAGAATGGACCCAATTAGACCGAATTATATTGGAAAAGACCAAATAGGACCAAAGTGGACAAAATGGACCGAATAGAACCAAAGTGGACATAATGGACCGAATAGGACCTATGTAGACTAAATAGAATCAATGTGGACCGAATAAAACCAAAGTGGACCGAATAGAACCTAATAGGATGTAAGTGGACTAAATAGAACTGACGTAGACCAAAGTAGACAAAATGAACCGAATAAGAGTGAATGGACCAAACTGGGACCGAATAGGACCAAAGTGGATTGAAGTACACAACATAAATATAAGAGAAACATGTTTGTAGTGGTAAATTTTGGTTTAAAAATCGAATAAATAAAATAACAATGTCGTGAAACCTTCAAAGTAAGGTAGCAAATATAGATATAGAGTATATATGATATTAAGTTTTATTTATTAGTTTTTATTTAAACGCGCAATTCATGCATCATAAATAAATGTAGGACATTTAATGTTTGGCACTTTTTTGTCAATTTGGGTTTTGATATATTTGGCATCATAAAAAGAGTGCACATAATTATTATTGTAGCTGAATTTTTGTTTGATTGCATGGGCTCTACGCATATTTGGCATGTGAAGATTGGATGATCCTCCAGTACTTGGTCATGATGTGTTTCTTCTTCTATATGTTTCGCTGATGTTTTCCAAGGTGGGTTTCTTATGGCTTGAAAGTTGACTACAACTAAAATGTTGTTTAATTTTTTTTTTATGAGAGTTCTTGCTTCTTATATTGATGTATGGGTCAAGCTTAGCCTAATTCTTTTAATTGTATATGATATTTAGGAAACTAAGTCGACAACACATCATTTACTGTGAAGGAATTTGCGTTGCATACAACCATGTTTTGGAAGCAAGTCCAAAACTTGCACGTCACTCTAAGAAAAACAATTCCTAATAGAGTCTAAATACAAGCTACATATTGGGTATTAAAGGAAATGGTTGACATTTGATTAGTTTTTGTCAAATAAATAAGGAATTATAAAAATAAAAACTATGAGTCAAATAAATATAGAATTAAAAAAAATTATGTGAAAAATTGTGAGTCTACCAAAACTTATATGACATAATATAGAAGAGTCCAAAAACTAATATATGATTCGAAGCCAAGACATAAAACTTATATATGATTAACAAATAGTTGAAATTTTATTTTATATTATAGAAAGTGTAAAAATCCAAATTATAATGGCATTATATTTGCACTTTAAAATTAATTTCAAGTGATCATAAAATTTCATAGCTTCTCATTTTATTTGCACTTTAAAATTAATTTCAAGTGATCATAAAATTTCATAGCTCCTCACATTAGCCTGTTTGAAAAAGGTTGCTAATATCAATTTCTTAATATTAATCTATGATTAAAGACATTTTTTCAATTATTTAAGGCCCGTTTGGTAAGAGATTTCTAGTAACGTTGTTTAAGTTTTGTGGAAATACGTGTGAGAAAAGAATGTGTGTAAATAAGTATTATGGTGTTTAAATAATAATTTTCTTTATTTAAACACCGTTGCCAAACGGGGCCTCAAGAGTTTGTTTAGTTAGAGATTTCTAATATCGTTTTTTAGTTTTTAATATTGTGGAAATATGCGTTTGAGTGTCATACAAATGTGTTAAAAGTGTTATTGTTGTTTAGGCCCGTTTGGTAGAGAAATTTGAGTAATGTTATTTATATTTTTTAAAAATATATATAAGTAAAAAAGTATGTAAAAATACGTGTAATATTATTTAAAAATGAAAAACATGTACTTTAATACCCTACCAAACGGCCTAAACACTGAAAATTGTTGTTAAACATTGGTCACTTGTATTTTTTTAAAACAAACACAGATATAAAAAGAGAGGGAATGCGCAGAGAGAGAGAGGCTGTGTGTTTTTCTGTGTATGACTAGTAGTACTACGACGCCGTATAAGGGAATGAACGCGGTGAACGGAGCGAGCTCTCGAACCGTACTGATAACCGGAGTGGGCAAAGGGCTCGGAAGAGCTCTGGCCTTAGAGCTCGCCGAGAGAGGCCACACCGTAATCGGGTGCGCCCGCACCCAAGATAGGCTCAATTCCCTCCAATCAAATCAGACCTCCCTGACTCCTCCCACAACCACTAGCTCCTCAATGCTGACGTGATCAGTCCCTCTCTCATTGGCACATGAATCATTTGATTATTATTATTATTTTTGATAAATGTGTTCTCATTTGAATCTTACTAGTTAAGATGTGCTAACTTTGTAGAGGCAAAGAATTTCAAGTTTCTCTTCCCATTCTTTGCTCATTTTTCTTCCTTTTTTTATGATTCCAACAAAAGATAGAGGGTTTTATTACATTTTGAACAAATACAATGCTAGGTGGAAATTTGTTGGCTAGTGCAGCATTTTGGTTCATTCCAGTCATCATATCTTGATGCCGAGGTTTTACTATGCTTCTGGTTTTGGTTGTTACCCGTAATTTATTCTGAATTTTTCGTATATGCAGCGGACTAATATAAAGGTAGTTCCACTAAAAAATGCAGGTACCGTCAATGAAAACAACAAGATATGTCAATATGTAAAAGGAATAGCAAATATGTTGCGTCACTTCATCGCTCTGATGCTTACGAGGAATCGAGGAATTATTGTCAATATGTCTTCCGGGTGGGGAAGATCTGGCGCGGCAATGCCGCAATGGTATATTGCTTTTTAGCTTTATTAGACGGATGTAAACCTTTTATTTTTGTTAAATTACCGATTGTTCCAAAAGTTTAAGCTAATGGGAAATTGTGAATTTAATCATTTAACTATAGTTCTAACACTTCTTATTAAATATTATAACGTGATTTTTAAATCTGCTACTAGAGACATAGGCATTTCTTCTCAGAGAACTAGCATGAGTTTTAGTTAATCTTCTCAATAAAATGTGAAAATGCTTTAAAGAGAGAAAGGTCATTATTTTAATGGTGCCAAAACTCTTGGGCCAGTTGGCTTTGCTTTTGTAGTCTTTCAGAATGTGTCTTTCATTACCCTTGTTCCAAAGATTTCTGTGGCTTGGAACATATGAGATTCTAAACCAATTCGTTTGGTTAGAAGTATGTATAAATTGCTGGCAAAGGTTTTCCGTAATAGGTTTAAAAGAATGTTCGGGAAGATTATTTCTGAATTGTAGAATCTCTCTGTTGAAGGCAGTCAAGTTTTAGATTCTGCCCCCGGGTCGATTGAATGTCTGGAGTCTAGAATAAGAAGTCAAATTCCTGGAGTTATCTGCTGCATGTTGATACTGAAATGGTTTGTGATCATGTAAATTGGATTTTTTGCCAGAAGATTGACTTTGGTGAAAGATGTAGGAACTAGGTTTAATTTTTGCATATCCACTGTGAAGTTCTCAATTTTGGTTAATGGTTGCCCATCCAGCTTTGATAGTAATTCTAGAGGATAGAGGCAAGGAGATTCAATTGCATCAATATCCTCTTCAATGAAACTCTCAACAAAATGCCAAAGAGGGTGATGGGAGGAAGCTTCTTATTTGGTTTTAGAGCTCAGTGGAGTTGTGAGTTTTGAGTATTTCTCATCTTCTTTTTTTAAACAACACCATCATTTCCTATGATGTTAATACTGATCATCTTTTAGCTATCAAGTCAGTTCTTTTATATTTTAAATTAGATATGGGGTTAAGGGCTAATCTTAGTGAAAGTGAAATAGTTCTTGTAGGGATGGTGGAAGGAGTCAATGAACCGGTTGCAATTATGCGTTGTAAGGTTTATTCTTCACTTAATGAGTTATTTGGGCATGCCGTTAGGATCATCATACAAGGAAGTGGCAGTTTGAAATTTTGAGGGTCTGACCAGATCTGTAGCAAAGGAGTTGCCTGATGGAATGGAAGTTACTGCACTTAATTCAGGTGTAATAAAAATTGACATGATTGATTCATGCTCTAAGCTCCTCTCACAATGCACTGCTTCCAAATCTGTGACTTCAGGCATGGAAGTCCATGCTCACGTGATCAGATTTGGATTATCTGAGGACCCCAATCTTCAGAATCATTTGATTAATTTGTACTCAAAGTGTCGGTGTTTTGGGTATGCATGGAAACTGGTTGAGGAAAGTACTGAACCAGATTTGGTTTCTTGGTCTTCTTTGATATCTGGGTATCACAAAATGGGCTTGGTGAGGAAGCCCTTTTGGCCTTTCATGAGATGCATTTGTTGGGAGTTTAGTTCAATCAGTTTACGCTTCCGAGCGTTCTTAAGGCATGCTCGATGACAAAGGAGTTAGATCTGGGGAGGCAGGTTCATGGCATTGCAGTGGCAACAGGGTTTGAGTCTGATGTGTTTGTTGCGAATACCTTGGTTGTTATGTATGCAAAATGTAGGGAGTTTGGGAGTTCGAGGAGACTGTTTGATACAATTCCGGAGCTGAACTTTGTTTCATGGAATGCTTTGTTTTCTTGTTATGTGCAGGGTGATTTCTGTGGAGAAGCAGTGGATTTGTTTCAGGAAATGATTTTGAACGGAATAAGACCCAATGAGTTTAGTTTGTCCAGTATTCTGAATGCGTGCTCAGGTATGGGGGATGATAGTCAAGGAAAGAAAACTCATGGGTATTTGATTAAGCTTGGGTATGATTCTGATCCTATCTCAGAAAATGCACTTGTTGATATGTATGCAAAAGTAGGAGACATTGAAGATCCAATTGCTGTTTGTGAGGAAATAGCAAGACCTGATATTGTTTCCTAGAATGCTGTTATTGCTGGCTGTGTTCTTCATGAGTACCATGGTTGGGCTCTAAACATTTTTGCACAAATGAAAAGGTCAGAAATATGTCCAAATATGTTTACCTTCTCTTGTGCTCTTAAAGCTTGTGCTGGCTTGGGGCTCAAGGCATTGGGTAGACAGTTGCACTCTAGATTGATAACGATGGATATAGAATCAGATTCGTTTGTGGGTGTAGGACTGATAGATATGTACTAAGTGTGATATGATGGATGAAGCGAGGATGGTTTTTTATTTGATGCCAAAAAATGACTTGATTGCATGGAATGCTGTTATCTCTGGACATTCACACAATGGGGAAGACATGGAGGCTGTATCCCTTTTCACTGAGATGTTCAAGGAGGGAATTGGATTCAACCAGATTAAAGCTGGCTATGTTCCCATGGGAGAGATTGACCTCCATGATCTAGAACATAGTGAAAAGGAGCAGCTTTTATTCCACCATAGTGAAAGGCTTGCATTGGCTTTTGGCTTGATTGCTACTCCACCAGGAACTCCCATTAGGGTGAAGAAGAATCTTCGAATCTGTGTGGATTGCCATGCCGCCTTCAAGTTCATCTGTAAAATTGTCTCAAGGGAGATTATCGTGAGAGATGTCAACAGATTCCACCATTTTAAAGATAGTTTGTGTTCTTGTGGAGACTATTGGTGATTTCTGTGGGGGAGAAGTGATACCTTTCTATTCAACTAAGTATATCCCCTATGTATACAATTCCCTATTTTTATCTGACAGAGCATATTGGAGGCCTATCATGAACCTAAGGCCTTTTCTTACTGTGATTTGTGTTTTGATGTCTAGGTGACTCATCTTTTGGCGGTTCAAAAACAAACGCAAATGATGATAATGAGCTCTAGCTCAAAATTCAAATGGTGCATCCTACTTCCTTAGGCTTCGTTTGGTGAGGGGATGGAAAACTGGAGAGATAGAAAATGGTGGGAGATGAAAAAGTGGAGGGATAGAAGAGATTTTAGTTTTCATTCAACAAGTGTGTTTGGTTGGGACCCTCTAAAATCTCTCCCCATTTCCCTCTTAACCAATCACTCAAAAATACCATTTTCTCTTCCCTATTTTCCATCCCCCAATGATCTCCCCAACCAAATGCACCCTTAATGATGGGATAGAGGGTAAGGTTGCAGTTCCAGACCCATATGTTGTGTTTGTAACTTAAAAAAAATAAAAATAAAAATAAAAACAGAAAAATGCAAATGTCAAAAACTGGGATTTAAGATAATGTGATATGTGTAATTGCTGTTTTGATTCATAGAAAGCATTATATGCACCATTCCCTTATGTGATTTATTTTTTTGTTAATTTATCTTTGTCAGGTCCCCAAGATTTTTCCTATGTATATTGCTTGTTCTATGTGACTTTTGTTCCTCTTCGGTGGATATACTATCAGTTCAAGAAATGGCATTACTATCTTTTGGTAAGCTTTACAATATTGAGAATTTGTTATATTCCATAATTGCATGAGTTCATTTATTTATTGATTTATAAAACTTAATTGGTTTTTTTGGCAGTGGGGTATTGACTATTGAGTTCTGGTGGTGACTTTTTGTTTTTGTTTATGTTGTTACTAACCCTAGGTCCATGTGTCATTTCTGTTAGATATTTGTGTGAATTTGGAGGGTTGGAACCATATAAGAAGATAGAAAGGGGATAGGAAAATGAGTGGTAATTATGAGGGCTGTGTGATGTGGCAAAAAATTTCCTATTTCTATTTATATATATTTTGTTAATGCATCCCATTGAAATCTTGAGGGATTTTTACATTAGTTTTCAATTTTAATTTTGCCCCCATTGATTTGGAGACCATGACACGTGATCATTTTACATTGTTATATATATATTTCATTGTTGGAGTAACCTAAGATGAAAAATGAGGAAGTGACATAACTCTTCTTGTGTCCCAGCATGTTTACTACTATGCATATATAATCTTCTTGGTCAAACTTCTTTTGTATCCTAGGAATGAAAAGCTTTTTATGGTTTGCTTCTCATTTGCTGAGGTGAACGAGTACTCCTAGGGTGCTCTGCAGTCTGCACCTCTATTGGGAAATGATTCACGTCCAATATTTTGGCTCTATGTTACTGCAGGGAACATTAGCATGGGCATTAATTGCTTGGCGCTGTAGCTTGGTTTTCAGTTCTGTTGGCAAAATTGTTAGTGTTCTTATACGTCTTTTACCTGGTAGTTGGACCTTCTTTGTTTAGGTCACGTGCTTTATAAAGTACCTTTAAACAATGGTCTAATGCTTTCCTGTGGAAGGAAAAAGAAGTATGGTTTAAAAGTGAATAATTAAAAATTGTCAAAAACGAGTCAATTTCTTCATGGATGTTTGCACTCTATGTTAAAATATTTATAAATTTATAAAATACAATATAATAAATTTTAAATTGCCAATGAGCTTTAACTCAGATGGTACCTCCTCTCTTTATAAAAGTATGGTGGAAGTTGAGGTAGTGGGTTCAAGACCAACCTGTGCATGCGTGACTTACCAATCCACACATTTGGCTTTGAATGCTATCTTATATTTGTTAATCTGAATCTTTTAGGGTTCTTGAATCCTTTCATATTTCAGATTACAGTTGTTACATACACATTTTCTGGTTAGATAGAACTGAACCTTTTTTCACATGCAAGAATTTCATGCTAGCTTGACCCCAGGGTGGGAGTCTAGTGGTCAAGCACCTCGTCTTAGTGCTTGGATTCGAGTCATGTGGGACACATTAGCACCGGGGTTGGTGGGGCCATTTAGCCTGGGGGTTTAACTTGTTACGGTGGAAAATGGCTTACTCCCAAGATTTTTCCATTTTTTATTCCCAAAAAAAAAAAAAAAAAAAAAAAAAATTCATGCTAGCTTAGGCCATCTTAAGTTTTGACTGGCTTTAACAAAATGTAGAATTGTATGGGTTTCTTTGAGTAGGTTTGGTCATTGATACCCTGCTTTTTAGTTTATTGGTCTAAAACCCATGTCAACTATCAAGATGCCTAGACTTATTGATTGCTGAAATTCGACTTTGTTGAATTACTATATTTAGGTTTCAAAAAATTTGCATTGGTGATTGGTCATTGTTGCCTTTAAAGTCTCAAACAATATAATCGGTAACATTTAGACCTATGATTCTTTACAAATTACTTTGGAGGGTGAAAAAGTAGTGCACTTGTTGGCCTGAAGATTGTCCTAGTTTTTCATTTTGCAGTATTAATATATTTAGTCGTGTTAGTATTTACACCTGTGCAGATAGTTAGAGAGATCTTCCATAATGACAGTTAGAGAGTTCAAAGGATTTTGTATGTATATCCCTGTCTGATAATAGGCTTTAAACCCTTAACCCTTGACCAACCAACTAAAGCATCATAGGTTACTCATAGTCCAACCTTAGTGCTAACAATATTTTGGTAGGGAACTCTCAAAAAAGGCACAGAAAGCTAACAATATTTGGTGGTGCTTAAGTGGTTTTCTCGGGGATCAAAATTGCTTATTCATGTACATTGTGTGCCAATCCTTGTTTACTGTAGCACCCATGGCACTTACAGTCCCCATCTTGTCATATGAATTGCATGTGATTTTCCAAATACTAAGTGTATCTGCATCTGTATGGAATGGTGGAAGCTTTCTGCTAGATGTAATGCCTAGGCAGGTGATTCTCCAGGAGAAGAAGAAATCAGAAAACAAACTCAGCAAGATCAATCCTCAGGTGTGATGGAAGATAACACGATGACGAAACTCTACTGAGACAGACAGGTAGAGCTTTTTTTAGTCATACTCTGTAGAGGTTTTTTAATAGTATCAAGTGTTTCTTTAGCACATCAATGCTAACGATTTGTTTGTTAAGTTGGATCTTAGGGCTTTGTGAATAATTCTCATTTGCTATATGCACCTTTACAGATTGAAATTTTGTAGAATTCAGATTGGAATCTGATCATGGCAGTGTTTCAACTTTCAAGACAACAATGTCCCGCTGTGTATTGAGATAAAGTGCACCCCTGTATTACTATTTTTTTAGGTAGGTGAAGTTACTGCATTTTGAGCAGCAAACTTTGTTGGCTATAAATTCTTCCATTTTGCAAGCTAACGATAAGTTCATAATGGTAACTTTGTTAACTACATTACATTGATTATAGAGATAAGTACTAAGCAATAACTAAATTGATGGAGATGATATCTTGATCAAGCTACAATGCGCTTAAGAAAACATAACCACTTCAGTGATTTGGTAATAAAACTACAACTTATCCTACTTATTTACATTAAATAGATAACAAGACTTTATAGAACCCTAAACTAGTGAATTAGAATTTAGAGGTCAAACAACAAGAGAAGTCAATATGGAATTTATCTTTAATTGGGATGCGAGCCTTTGTTTATATTTTAGGTCTCGATGGTTATCAACGGTTACTTGTAACATATAGAGATTTATCCTCAATTTTCTAGGAAACTTGCCCGATGCGTTATCGAACGAGGTTAACTTCTCCTTTTAAATTCCAAGAACTAATCAGCACGCCTAACTCTTTATGTTTTAAATAAGGCACTACCACCTTATCACCACACTTTAAATATATTTATAAAATTTTAATATTTTTTTACATGTGTTTAGTATAGTTCCTCCCTTTAAATGACTTTGCCCTTAAAATTAGTGCCTAATACATTAGGAAAAAGAATTCAATTCATACTGGTTTGGTGGAAATTGTTTTGCAAATATAATAGACCTTGTTTGGTCATCTAATTTTTGTTTTCCAAAATTATAAAACATTTTTTTCTTTCTAAATATTATATATAAATTTTTAGAACCAAAGACACACAAAAAGATAGGAATCAATGAGGTTTTAAATATGTATTCGAAACCAGTTTTTAAAAAATAATTTTGACATAATTTGTGTCTTTCTCCTATTTTTGAAAACACAAAATAAAATAAAGACTAAAATCCAAATTACATCATTTATATTTGACTGAAAATTATTTTAGTTCTCTAACTTTACTTTTGTTTAATTGAGTCATAGAAGTTTCAAATTTATTAAATTCATTTATTCCATCCAATTTCGTTAAAAAATTTTCATTAAATTTTTTTACATTAAAAAAATCTATTTTATTAATAAAAATATTTTATATTAAATTTTTTTTTTCATTAGTTAATTACATTCACAATTTGCATTTTAGCCCTAAAACAAATGTGGATCAAAATTTTATCTCACGGGGCGAGTGTGGATCCGAGTTGTTCCGGAATTGTCCTGATTCCTAATAAATCCACACCACGATTTCCAGGACACGTATATATATATTGGCCTCCACTCAAAACTTTGCAGTTTCCAAAAATACTCTGCGTTGTGTACATTTTATCTTACATAGAGAGAGATAGAGAAACAGAGAGAGAGAGGCTGTGTGTGTATGAATAGGAGGAGCAGTACGACGTCGTATAAGGGAATGAACGCGGTGAACGGAGCGAGCTCTCGAACCGTACTGATAACCGGAGTGGGCAGAGGGCTGGGGAGAGCCCTGGCCTTAGAGCTCGCCAAGCGAGGCCACACCGTAATCGGCTGCGCCCGCACCCAGGATAGGCTTAATTCTCTCCAATCAGACCTCCCTGACCCCTCCGACAAGCACTTGCTCCTCAATGCTGACGTGGTCAGTCCCTCTCTCTCTCTCTATTTTGTCATGTTGTTAAATGAGTGCTTTAGATTTTGACATTGAATGGATAGGATTTTCAGAAAATTATGTATGTAACTATGTATCTATGTATTGGTAACTAGTTTACATTTTATTTGTAGGTAATAAGGTAATTAAATTACATTTAATTTTGGCATTTTGGAAATTGTGGTATTTGGTGAATATCTATAACTGCCTCTTATGATGATGATTCTTGCTTGGCATGGCCAAACAGGACTCTCAATTGATTTTACACCTTGCGCGATGATCTTGAAACAATTTCATGGGATGGACATTCCCAGTGTTATGTAATACTAGCTTAATAGCCAAAATGACATTCTAAATTAACAAAATTTTGTGTTTATACTTTGTAGAGATCTAATAGTAGCATTGAAGAGCTGGCGCGCATTGTGATGGAGAAAAAGGGTGTTCCAGACATCATAGGTATATTTTTACTTCTCCTATTGCTGGTTAAATTCTTTCTTGACTGTGCTTAAACTTCACCCCATCAGTAGATTTTCCAGTTAAAGTTTCTCAGAAAATAGTTACACATATTTTTGCCATTCTGACTTGTCACTAGCAAAAAGATTTATTCTTGTATTATTTTTTGGATAAATAATGAATTTTATTGAGTCCCGAAGAAAATTAGAGTCACACAAGTATACAGGTATACAGGATGTATACAACTGGGGACAATACAATCAAGCACGAAAATTACAATGATATATCAAATCATAAACCGAACATGTAAAAATACTCCCCACAACAGACATCCAATCTAACAAGGTTTTTAAGAAAAATAGGCTAAATAGTTTTAGATTTGATAAAGACCACTCAGAATCCTCAAAGCATTGGTCATTTCTCTCCCTCCAAAGGGGCACCACATCAAACAATGGGGAGTAGCTATCCAAATGACACCATTTCGATGTTGACCAAACCTACCTTGCCAACAGGCTTGTAAGTCAATAACCATCCTTGGCATTGCCCAAAGAACTCCAAACGATCTGAACACCATAGCAATAGGATAATGAAGCAGCAAATGATCCACTATTTTCCCATTACATTTGCATGTATAACAATAATCCAATATCCAAATATTCCTTTTATGCAAGTCGCCAATTGTCAAGATTTTTCCCAAGGCTGCAGTCCAAACAAAGAAAGCAACTCTAGAACGGATCTTTGACTTCCATTTGCTTTTCCAAGGAAACAGTTGATCACTGGTGCGAATCAAGACCCGGCAATAGTCTTTAACCTCAAAGCCCCTCTTCTTAGATGGTTTCCAACACATCTTATCATCCCCACCCCCATGCAAAGATACACCATAAATAATATCTATAGAGTTTGACTTCCCAATCCTGTACAGCATGTGAAAGTTAATTCCCATTGAAGAATTCCATTGGAAAACTTAATAAGATCTGCCTCAGAAGCCTCCTTATCACAATTAATTCTGAATAACTCTGGGAGACACACCTGTAGAGAGCTCTCCCCACATTACAAATCCTACCAAAATTGCACTTTAGACCCATCATCTAAATGACTTCAAGTGTTGGAACAACCCCATTCTATGAGTGTGGTGTGTGATTTCAACTGCCTTTCACAATTTTATTTTATATTTTACCCATCCCATTGTTTTCATAATTCATGTGCTGTATTGTTTGTCTTTGGAGATACCAAGGTATTTTAATTGATTTAATACTTGCAAGTGATGGAACTTCAGGCTTCAACTTTGTAAAATGTGGTTTTGGAGATGACCGTCATTGCAGCATCACCTTTCATGTCAACTTTCAATATATGTATCACGCACATGCATACATTGAATTTGGAGCATTTTATGTCCATGGTCAAGATATTATGTTATGCTCTTTAGTTAGCCCTGCTCAATGCAAAAGTGTTTTTTTTTTAAAAAAAAAAAAAAAAAAAAAAATCCTCATTGGTACATGAATCATTTGAATATTGATTGAATTTGGAGCATTTTATGTCCATGGTCAAGATATTATGTTATGCTCTTTAGTTAGCCCTGCTCAATGCAAAAGTGTTTTTTTTTTAANTTTTGGATAAATAATGAATTTTATTGAGTCCCGAAGAAAATTAGAGTCACACAAGTATACAGGTATACAGGATGTATACAACTGGGGACAATACAATCAAGCACGAAAATTACAATGATATATCAAATCATAAACCGAACATGTAAAAATACTCCCCACAACAGACATCCAATCTAACAAGGTTTTTAAGAAAAATAGGCTAAATAGTTTTAGATTTGATAAAGACCACTCAGAATCCTCAAAGCATTGGTCATTTCTCTCCCTCCAAAGGGGCACCACATCAAACAATGGGGAGTAGCTATCCAAATGACACCATTTCGATGTTGACCAAACCTACCTTGCCAACAGGCTTGTAAGTCAATAACCATCCTTGGCATTGCCCAAAGAACTCCAAACGATCTGAACACCATAGCAATAGGATAATGAAGCAGCAAATGATCCACTATTTTCCCATTACATTTGCATGTATAACAATAATCCAATATCCAAATATTCCTTTTATGCAAGTCGCCAATTGTCAAGATTTTTCCCAAGGCTGCAGTCCAAACAAAGAAAGCAACTCTAGAACGGATCTTTGACTTCCATTTGCTTTTCCAAGGAAACAGTTGATCACTGGTGCGAATCAAGACCCGGCAATAGTCTTTAACCTCAAAGCCCCTCTTCTTAGATGGTTTCCAACACATCTTATCATCCCCACCCCCATGCAAAGATACACCATAAATAATATCTATAGAGTTTGACTTCCCAATCCTGTACAGCATGTGAAAGTTAATTCCCATTGAAGAATTCCATTGGAAAACTTAATAAGATCTGCCTCAGAAGCCTCCTTATCACAATTAATTCTGAATAACTCTGGGAGACACACCTGTAGAGAGCTCTCCCCACATTACAAATCCTACCAAAATTGCACTTTAGACCCATCATCTAAATGACTTCAAGTGTTGGAACAACCCCATTCTATGAGTGTGGTGTGTGATTTCAACTGCCTTTCACAATTTTATTTTATATTTTACCCATCCCATTGTTTTCATAATTCATGTGCTGTATTGTTTGTCTTTGGAGATACCAAGGTATTTTAATTGATTTAATACTTGCAAGTGATGGAACTTCAGGCTTCAACTTTGTAAAATGTGGTTTTGGAGATGACCGTCATTGCAGCATCACCTTTCATGTCAACTTTCAATATATGTATCACGCACATGCATACATTGAATTTGGAGCATTTTATGTCCATGGTCAAGATATTATGTTATGCTCTTTAGTTAGCCCTGCTCAATGCAAAAGTGTTTTTTTTTTAAAAAAAAAAAAAAAAAAAAAAATCCTCATTGGTACATGAATCATTTGAATATTGTTATTATGATTTTTTATAAATGCGTTATCATTTGAATCTTACTAGTTAAATTTGCTAATTTTGTAGAGGCAAAGAATTTCAAGTTTTTCTTCCCATTCTTAACTCATTTTTCTTCTTTAGTGAGATTTGTGCTTTGCACAATGTAGGGTTTTATGATTCCAATAAAAGAAAAGAGGGTTTTATTACATTTTGAACGAATATAATGCTAGGTGGAGATTTGTTGGCTAGTGCAGCATTTTTTTGATAAATAATGAATTTTATTGATGGCTAGTGCAGCATTTTGGTTCATTGCAGTCATCATGTTTTGATGTGAGGTTTTACTATGCTCTTGGTATTGGTTGTTGCCTGTCATTTATTCTGAATTGTCGTATATGCAGGGCTAATATAAAGGTAGTTCCAGTAAACAATGCAGGTACCATCAATAAAAACAACAAGATATGGGAGGTTCCTGAAGAAGATTTTGATACTGTTATTGATACAAATGTAAAAGGAGTAGCAAATATGTTGCGTCACTTCATCCCTTTGATGCTTACGAGGAATCAAGGAATTATTGTCAATATGTCTTCCGGGTGGGGAAGATCTGGCGCAGCACTGGTATAATGACATGATTCTCTTAATACTTCTGTTGTAAATATTATTACTTCTTTCATTAGACGGATGTAAACCTTTTCTTTTTGTTAAATTATTAATTGTCCCAAAATCTTAAGCTAATAGGAAATAGTGAATTTAATTATTTAACCATAGTTCTAACACTCTCCTTTAAGTGTGGGCCTAAACTCTCCCTTAATAAGTGGGGCCTAGCATGTGTGATTTTTAACATTTTTATGGGATGTAGGGTAAAGCTAGGGATTGAACTCATGGTCTCTTGTTCTTATACTATGTTAAATTACTAATTGTTCAAAAAGCTTAAGCTAATAGGAAATGATGAATTTAATCATTTAACCATAGTTCTAACACTTTTTATTAAATATTACGATAATAATGTAATTTTTAAATCTGCTACTAGACATAGGCATTTCTTCTGAAAGCACTAGCATGAGTTTTAGTAAATATTCTCAATAAAATGTGAGGATGTTTTAAAGAGAGAAAGATCATTATTTCAATGGTGCCAAAGCTCTTGGGCCAGTTGGCTATGCCTTTGTAGTCTTTAGCATTGTTGGAATGTGGTGGAGGCAGATGTTATGAGCTTCTTTCAATAATTTTAGGAGACATGTAAGTTTGAGAAGTTTGAATGCGTCTTTCATTACCCTTGTTCTAAATATTTCTGTGGCTTGGAACATAAGATATTCTAAACCAATTCATTTGGTTAGAAGTGTGTATAAGTTTCTGGCAAAGGTTTTACCTAATAGGTTTAAAAGAATGTTCAGGAAGATTATTTCTGAATCGTAGAATCTCTTTGTTGAAAGCAGTCAAATTTTAGATTCTTCCTGTGTTGATTGAATGTCTAGAGTCTAGAATCAGGAGTCAAATTCCTGGAGTTATCTGCTGCAAGCTTGATACTGAAATGGTTTGTGATCTTGTACGTTGGATTGTTTGCCGGAAGATTGGCTTTGGTGAAAAATGGAAGAACTAGGTTTATTTTTTGCATATCCACTATCAAGTTCTCAATTATGGTTAATGGTTGCCCATCCAGCTTTAATAGAAATTCTAGAGGATAGAGGCAAGGAGATTCAATTGCATCGTTATCCTCTTCAATGAAACTCTCAACAAAATGCCGAAGAGGGTTATGGGACGAAGCTTCTTATTTGGTTTCAAAGCTCAGGGGAGTTGTGGATTTTGAGTATTTCTCATCTTCTTTTTTAAACAACATATTTTTCTATGATGCTAATACTGATCATCTTGTAGCTTTTCTTTTTTTTGATAAGTAACTAAAAAGTTTATTGAAAAAAACACAGCCCCATACATAGGAAATGTACGAAAGAGGCAAGAACATCAAGAAAAAAAAGTACAATGATCAAGCAACCCAGAAAGGGAAAAACAAGAAAAAAAAGGTAAAACCAAACACCATTCGAGAAGAGTAGAGAATAAAAAAGACTTAAACTCAAGAATGGACAGCTCACGATCCTCAAAGCTTCTCGAATTCCGTTCCCGCCAGATACACCACATCAAACAGTGCGGCACAATCCTCCAAATAACTAAATTACGATGTCGCCTGAAGTTGCAAGACCAGCAATCCAACAAATCCGCAACCCTTTGCGGCATCACCCAACAAATACCAAACAAGCAGAAGATCATACTCCACATTTCAAAAGCAAAAGGACAGTGAAGGAGGAGATGATCTACAGATTCCCCACACCCTTTGCACATAAAGCACCACTCAAGAACAACAAAGAGTCTCTTCCGTAGATTATCAATAGTTAAAATCTTGCCTAAAGCCGCAGTCCAAGAGAAAAAAGCAACCTGAGGAGGAACCTTCAATCGTCACACCATTTTCCAAGGGAAGGGAAAGACCGTAGATGGGGATAGAAAATGATAATACCCACTCACCTTGAAACCTCGACTGCAGGCAGGCTTCCAACAAAGTTTGTCAGCACCAACACCCCGGACCTTTGTGGAATAGATCAAGACCAAAAACGAATCCAAAGAAAGTGACTCTTGATCGTTCACTAAGCGACGAAACTGAATGTCCCAAGAAACTCTCCCATCTGCGTAGCACATAACCTCAGAGACCGACGCCTCCCTTGTCCTACTAATACTATATAAGTCTGGGAACTCCTCCTTAAGAGGACGATTCGTACACCACACGTCATCCCAAAACTTCACACGAGTACCATCACCCACATCATACCGAAGGCACTTGGAAAAAATCAACTAGCCACTTCTAATGCACTTCCACAAACACACACCATAAGCCCCCGACACAGATTTTGTGCGCCAACCACCCCACTCATTCCCATACTTCGCCCCAATGACCCTTCTCCAAAGGGCATCATTCTCCCAACCATAACGCCACAACCATTTGGCTAACAAGGCAGAATTAAACCTTCTTACGCACCGGATGCCTAACCCTCCATTCTTCACTGGCCTACAAACCTTAGACCAATTAACTAAATGAATTTTACGATCATCCCCAATACTAGCCCAAAGAAAATCTCTTTGTAATTTCTCCATCCTCTTAGCCACCTTAACAGGAATAGGGAGAAGAGAAAGGAAATACGTAGGTAAGCTAGAGAGTGTACTCTTAATAAGGGTAACTTTACTCCCCTTGGATAAATACAACCTCTTCCAACTAGCTAACCTATGCTCCATCTTCTCCAAGACAGGATTCCAAATAGTCTTATCTTTATAAGAAGCACCCAACAGGAGACCTAAATATTTCAACGGAAGAGCAGACTCCCTACAGCCCAAAATCTCCACTAACTCATGAAGATTAGACACATCCCCAACTGAAACCAATTCAGGCTTACCTAAATTGATTTTTAGCCCTGACATCACCTCGAATCTAGAGAGAATCCCACGTAGAGCTGTAAGATGAGTGCTGTCTGTGTCACAGAATACAAGAGTATCATCCGCAAACAATAAATGAGACACCGACAACAAGGAACCAGCTTCATTCCCAACTGAGAAACCCGAAAACTGACCAGCTGCAAGGAACCAGCTTCATCTTGTAGCTATCAAGTTAGTTCTTTTATATTTTAAATTAGGTATGGGGTTAAGGGTTAATCTTAGTGAAAGTGAAATAGTTCTTGTAGGGATGGTGGAAGGAGTCGATGAGCCAGTTGCAATTATGCATTGTAAGGTTTGCTCTTTACTTAAGAATTATTTGGGCATGCTGTTAGGCTCATCATACAAGGAAGTGGAAGTTTGAAATTCAATCTTGCGAAGACAGTTGGTAGGATGGAAAAGTTATATGTGTCAAGGGATGGAGGTTTACTCCCTGTTCAGTATACTTTCCCATGTGGCTAATAAATTGGAACTATTACATTGGGAATTTTTATAGGGAGGTTTGGGTGGGATTTATGACATCATTGTGCTTCTGGCTACCACCAGGGAGATGTGGTCATTTGTTCTCTCTTTGTTTGGAGTTCATTGGGTGATGCAGTTGAAGGTTGTTGATGTGTTTTTATTTGGAAAAGTTTGTTTTGAAGGCATGGAAATGGGTTGATTTGGAAAGTTACACCTCTTTGCTTGCTTTTGGCTAACTTAATTTCTTTTATGTTAGATTTCATAGATCTATTATAGAAGAATTTCATAGATCTAACATAGAAGAATTTCATAGATCAACTACTTATATAAAAAAAAAAAAAAAAAAAAAAGAGAGATGATTTGGTTGCTCAATTAAAATTTTTATGTCTTTTAGGTAAATCTTTGT
The DNA here is from genome assembly GCF_002906115.3 of Quercus suber. NCBI lineage: Eukaryota > Viridiplantae > Streptophyta > Magnoliopsida > Fagales > Fagaceae > Quercus > Quercus suber. Next base: position 93,300 of record NW_027070317.1, read on the forward strand.
ATACATATTGTATACTTGAGGTTTTTATTCAAATAAAAGCTATTCATTACTTATCAAAAAGGTTCTAACTAATCCTTTTTCTAATATAAGTTATTTATCACTTATCAAAAAGTTCCAAGTAAAATATCTTGAAAAGCTGGATTTTAAGGATGAGTACAAGATCAGAAATACTTACATTTTTTGTTATATGTAGATTCGTAAATTATAATAATGATATTACTTTATGCAATTCTATTCTATCTGAGAGTTTTGCAATAGCCTTATCTTGGCCTGTGTAACTCTCTCATGGTGGTATTGGCATTTTGGACTCCTTTATCAACATCAAGTGTCTTCTTGCTAAAACCTGATCATATTTTGACAGGTTGCACCTTATTGTGCATCAAAATGGGCCATTGAGGGTCTGACCAGATCTGTAGCAAAGGAATTGCCTGATGGAATGGCAGTTATTGCACTTAATCCAGGTGTAATAAAAACTGACATGCTCGAGTCATGCTTTGGCGATTCAGCTGGTCTGTACCAGGAACCTGAAGCATGGTAAGAGTTTTAATCTAATTTCAGAATTTAATGCTTTCTTTATGGTATTTATGTTGTTTGTTATTGGAATGTTTTGCTTTCTTTATGGTATTTATGTTCCAATATCAGAATTTTTGCTTTTCTCTATGGTATTTATGTTGTGGATTGATGAATTCTCCAGAAGATGTCTTAACATGTTCTGATCTGAACAATTTTGTGGTGCTTACATTCTTATTAATCAATTATAGCAATATATACCTTTGCTTTGGCTGGTTCTATTTGCCTCCCATGCCCCGCCCAATAGGCTGAAAAACATAGAATCAGATTCCTTTTCTTTTCATTATTGAGAAATCTTCATTGAGAACAAATCAAGAAAATGTAATCCTTTACGTTGATCCTACAAGAAATCCTACTGTTCAAAAACTTTGAAATTGATTCATGCATGTGTTTCCCAGAATTTAGAGGAAATCCCTATTCTATCAAACAGACAAGGCAAACATCTTGTGTTGAAGAACCATGTAAGCAAGTGATCTACCCTAGAACTGCCTTTGCAGGATACAGCTTGAAAGCTCATACAATTTGAAAAACTAGCTGCCAAATATTTGAGGATGAGCTAGGTGTGGAAAACCTTGAATTCCCTTAACCTTCTTGTAGAACTGTGAACCAGATGGTGAAGGAATATCATTACCACTACATTCCTTGAACTTTGAACAATACTCTATCAATTCCTTAGGGTGTTCATGTGCTGGGTTTGTTTGGGTTGAGCCAACCTAGATTGGTAGCGTATAATGCCAATTGAAAAGGATAAGGTCTCTGACAGCACTTCCTTTTCAACTTTACGGAACCGACTGGTTCCACCGGGGTTTGCTCATTGATCACCACCAAATTCCATTGATGGCTGAAGAACCACACTTAACATCTCAATTTACAGCCACAAACTTTATTAAAAAAATCCCCAAACCAACAACAGTCATGCCTAGATTAGTAGTTCAATGCCTTTTAATAACATCAATGAAAAATTTGAATCCCATGTTACAAATTGTATCAACCACCACTAGGTTTTGGACATATTTCGAAGTTAAATTTCTCTAATGCAGTTTGGTAAGCTTAATGGTGTGTTTGGAAGTTCGGAGAGAGAGGAGAGTAGGGGGTAAGGGTGGGGAATGAGAGGAGAGGGGATGGGAATAATTACCCCTTACCCTAATTTGGACGTTTTAAAATTAATGGGAAAGGGAATAGATATGCCTCCTCTTTGTTTGGATGTTTTAAAAATTAAGGAGAGAAGAGGGGAGAGGAGTGTTCATATTAATTGATAACCATGACCATCTCTTGTTTTTATTTTTATTTATTATTATTATTTTTTTAAGAAATAGATATAAATTGAAGTCATAAAGGTGAAATTGACAATTTAATATTTTTTAAATATAAGTGAAACCCCTCCCCTCTCTTCTCCCTCCAAATTCCTCCAATTTGGGGAATTAACAAAGAGTTAGTAGGGGTAAGATACCCCTCCAAACCCCTTGCCCTCCCCCCTTAGCAAATAGCCAAACATGGTTTATTAAACCCTCCCCATCCCCTTACCTCTACTCTCCTCTCCTCCTCCTCTATCCAAACAAGGTGTAAGGGATGAATTGGTGAAGATGGGGCATCTTTAGTGGCACCACAACTGTTGAGAGATGAATTGCTGGTGAATGGAAAAGATGAGAGAGAGAGAGAGAGAGAGAGAGTCATTGGCGGGTGATAAGATAAGGAATAAAGAAATCCGTTGGACAATAGGAAATAGTCATGTCTCACCATATTAGGCCAGGACAGGTTTAATGAGTGGATTTTACTAAACAAAACTGCCACCCGAACATTTAGAAATTTCAGGCTATTGGGCCCAATACCGACTAGCCTATTTGTTGGGATGATTGTGCCTTGTTGGGTCCATCAGATTTATGAATGACAGTACCTGGTTTGTTTGTTCTTTTTTTGACAGAAAACAAATTTTTATTGAGTTTAAGCATAAATTTATTAGGGTTAGTTTGATGTTGGTTGCTAATTAAACCATGAAGTTCTAATTGCATCAATGTCTCCCCCATAGTTTCAAGTAAATTTATTACAATCTAGATCCTGAATGAGTCTGTGTTAGGATAGTAAAATTTATATTGTTGGACTCAAAAATTTATGTTTCTCATTTACAACCAGGGCTTTGAAGGCGGCTACAATGATACTCAATCTTACAGCTGCAGACAATGGTGCATCTCTTACTGTTTGATTAAAGTATCCACTTAACACATTTGCCTCAGATTATGCAATTACTGTCTGATTAGGAGCTTTGGAGCAATCAATCCAGAAATGTTTTCTCTACACATCAATTTTGAAATAAGATTGTAAGACACTCTAGTCTGTTTACAGTGTGCTTGACAGGCGAATGGAAATATTGTTCTCATTGATATATTTGCAATTTGTTTTATGCAATAGAATCTGATTATTAACAAGCATTGGGAAGTTTGACTGTCAGGGGTAGGTCTAGAAATCTGATTTCTCAGAGCTGTCAGGAAGATATTCCATCCTGTTCATGACTGTTGGTGACTACCAACAGTCATGAATTAATTAAGAATGTATGAAATTTCATGGGCATCACAATTATTCTGGCATCAGATATTGTTTTGTTTCAATTTAATTTGTCATCATAAGCTGCTGTATGGTTTTAGCAATTATTAGTCAATAAATTATTTAGAATGTTATTCTTTGCACTCCGAAATTTCTCTTCTTTGGACTAAATTACACTATTTATCCTTTTTATTTAGTGGTATTCATAGATACATAGGCTTTTGCTTTGCGTATCAAGGCATTATGAAACTATGAACAATCTATTGTACCATAATGGATTATTGGAATTCTCTATTAGTATTGGCCTTAGTCCAGAGGCTAGGATTTGATATTATCCTTTATGTGAAATTATACTTTTGTGTGTGTGTGTGCGCGTTCATGCGTGTGTATAGTTCTTTCAGCAAGGACCTACCTCTAATTATTATTAGGCGAAAAGCACATTTTCGTCCCTACATTTTCACGCGATTTTCATTTTGGTCCCTAAATTTTTTTTTTACCGCTTTTAGTCCCTATCCTGAAAAACGCGTCTCGTTTTTGTCCCTGCCGTTACATTAGAAACGGAAATTGCACAGGTGGCAAACGGAAGATGACGTGGTCATTAAAATAATAATAAAAAATATTATTTGACATTAAAAAATGCTACGTCAGCACCTAAATTAAAAAAAATTAATTTATTAATTTTAACTAAAGAAAAAAAATTAAAAACTAAAAAAAAAATTAAAAACAGAAAATGAGAAAACAACAAACCAAATTTACATACTTTTCTTTTCGTTAATTTTTTGGAAGAACATGTTCATGTTCTTTGTGATCTTTCCCAGAACATGATTTTACATGTTCTTTGGAAGAACTTGTTTTATTTTCTTTTCTTTGTCTTTCTTGTATTTTCTTTACAACCAAACACACTAAAATTCAAAACTCAAATCAAACAATAATCACATCAACAAATCGATAATCTGAAATTGAAACTAAAAACCTAACCCAGATTTAAGAACACATCATCACCATACAATCCAATCACAATCCTTTCGGCAAGCTTCCCTACTGGATTCCCAACGCTTATATCCAAATACACTTTCTGAGTAACTTTTGATTGTACAGTAGCTTCCTGAAATTTAGCAAAATATAAAATAAAATAAACACACACTCACATTGAGCTCTACATTTCGGAAAAATACTAAAATGTTAGAAACATAGATATTTTCGCAGTAACCAAACAGAGAGTAAGTGAAAACCCTAACCTCAGCACTGGCTCGAACTGGGCTAAGAAACCGGGGTCTTCTCCGAGAAGAAGGGTTCGACGAAGAAGGGAGGTGGCTTATACGCAACGAGGTGGAGAATGAGGATCTCCGAAGCTTGAGAGAGTTACACGTGGGAAACAGAACCCCCTTGTTCGACACTCCTGTTGGAGCCGAGAGAGACCCCACATTTGACTGCAAAATCGCAAGTTAGAAAGAGAGAGAAATGGGAAGAAAATTGAAATTGAAACGGAAACAATTATGTATGAATGTACGCCCTGCTTGGTTGCCGAGAAAGTGTGGGAAAAAGAAATGAAGAAAATAAATAAAGAGTAAAGGTTTTTGATTTATTACAAGGGTTGTAAGTGAAGACGCCATCGAAGGAGGGAGCGAAGAATAAGGTCAGGTGAGTGTGAGAGTGAGAAAGTGATAATAAAGCCAGAATGAAGGGGTTTTTTTTTTTTTTTATAATTTCTGGGTTTGTGTTCTTAAATCTGAGTTTGTGTTTTGAATTTTAGTGTGTTTGGTTCTAAAGAAAATACAAGAAAGACAAAGAAAAGAAAATAAAACAAGTTCTTCCAAAGAACATGTAAAATCATGTTCTGGGAAAGATCACAAAGAACATTAACATGTTCTTCCAAAAAATTAACGAAAAGAAAAGTATGTAAATTTGGTTTGTTGTTTTCTCATTTTCTGTTTTTAATTTTTTTTTAGTTTTTAATTTTTTTTTTCTTTAGTTAAAATTAATAAATTAATTTTTTTTAATTTAGGTGCTGACGTGGCATTTTTTAATGTCAAATAATATTTTTTATTATTATTTTAATGGCCACGTCATCTTCCGTTTGCCACCTGTGCAATTTCCGTTTCTAATGTAACGGCAGGGACAAAAACGAGACGCGTTTTCCAGTATAGGGACTAAAAGCGGTAAAAAAAAAATTTAGGGACCAAAATGGAAATCGCGTGAAAATGTAGGGACGAAAATGTGCTTTTCGCCTTATTATTATTATTTTTTGAATGCTTTGGACTTTGTATTACCTCTCAATAGCAACCATCTCCCATTGAAAAAGAGGCCTGACATCCTGTTAGGGCTTGGAGCTTTCAGAGACTGATATCCTGAATTACTCACATGAAAGCATGCATGCACATCTAAAAAAAAAAAACTAAACTAGCTAGTGTGCGTTTAGATGACTTATTTGCTTATTTATTGAAAGTAGATCAAGGTATTTTTATACCTTGAAAATTGAAATTTAGAAAAATTATATGTTAGGGAGAGAGCACTTTGAAAGACTTCAATTGAGTAGTTAATATAATATATAGAAACATCACTTAACCTAAAAATTTAAGGTTATAAGTTAGGCATAGCTATATTATATTAATCACTAATTTTTCTTATTAGTATTTAATTTGAGATTTTACTTATTTGTGTATACGCAACACTATATATAGGGTAAAAAGGTAAATAAACTAAAAAAAAAAACCTTGAATTCACACTTGGAATAAAAAGAAACAAAAATAGTTAAATACTTAGATGAGACCTCATGAACTATGAAGAACTTTTGAAGGGATCCTATGTCCTTATATTGCATGTCTAAATAATTATTCACATGAAAGCATGCTCATCTAAGAAAACAAAAATTGAATTATAAAGAAAAATAATTTCAGAGGATATTTTGTATATACCATGACAATGTTTGTTATTCTCCATTATTCTATTTACAAATAATAATAATAATAATAATAATAAATAAATAATAATAATAAATTAAAGATATTACATTAATCAAAAGGTCATTATTGCGTTGATTATAAGCGTAAAGTAGGAATGATAGGGGATCCGATCGAGTAAGAATAATGGAGGAACAATTTTTGGTGATGCAAGATATGCAAAGAAATAGAAAACCAGTCTACTATTTAGGCTGAGAACCGAGGTGGTATACTATGCATCTGATGCATGTTTTTTTCCCTCTCACATGAAAGTGAACTCTATACGTGTCTACCTCCATGTAAGAGAGAGTAAACATATATCCGATGTATAATATATTTTCTCCCGACAACCAATATGTAGGATTGCCACTGTAGCTGAAAAAACGTCCCATTCTTTGGGAAAAAGAAAAAGGAATCTTAGATCCATATAGTCCTTTATTGATCCATAGGGGCCAAAATGGCCAAATACCACAATTTTTTGAGATTTTTAGCAAAAAATTATTGTCTCGAAAATAAATGGCAATCTACCACTTTTTCTAGTACTCGAGTTTGGTGAACTCGAGTACCCTATTTTGTAGTTCCACTGTGGCTGTTGAGCTGGAAATTGGCGATTAAAAAAAATGAAGTGATACTCGAGCTTGGTAAACTCGAGTACCATGCAACACAATACTCGAGTATAGCAGGATCGAGTACCATTTATAAAAAAAATACAAATTTTTTTTTTCTACAATACTCGATTTTACCAAACTCGAGTACTGTGTAATTTTTTGTTTTTTTTTTTGCTTGAGGATAATTGAAAAATAAACATAAAGAAAAAAATAAGTAGCTTTTCTATGTTTTTATTTATTTAAATAAAAGCATTGTAAGATATAGAGATTTTAATTTCGAAATATAAATTAAATTTCTACATTGATTAAAATTGTTCATTGTTTTCTCATAAAAATTGTTCACTATTTTCTGTATAAACTATTTCGAAATATAAATTAAATTTCTACATTGATTAAAATTGTTCATTGTTTTCTCATAAAAATTGTTCACTATTTTCTGTATAAACTATTTCTACATTTTAGTTTATACAGAAAATAGTGAACAATTTTTATGAGAAAACAATGAACAATTTTAATCAATGTAGAAATTTAATTTATATTTCGAAATTAAAATCTCTATATCTTACAATGCTTCTATTTAAATAAATAAAAACATAGAAAAGCTACTTATTTTTATCTTTATGTTTATTTTTCAATTATCCTCAAGCAAAATGTAGAAATAGTTTATACAGAAAATAGTGAACAATTTTTATGAGAAACCAATGAACAATTTTAATCAATGTAGAAATTTAATTTATATTTCGAAATTAAAATCTCTATATCTTACAATGCTTCTATTTAAATAAATAAAAACATAGAAAAGCTACTTATTTTTATCTTTATGTTTATTTTTCAATTATCCTCAAGCAAAATGTAGAAATAGTTTATACAGAAAAAAAAAAAAAAAAAAAATTACATAGCACTCGAGTTTGGTAAAATTGAGTACTGTAGAAAAAAATAATGTATTTTTTTTTTATAAAAGGTACTCGAGCCTGGTATACTTGAGTATTGTGTTGCATGGTACTCGAGTTTACCAAGCTCGAGTACCACTTTATTTTTTTTAATCGCCAATTTTCAGCTCAGCAGCCATGGTGGAACTATAAAATAGAGTACTCGAGTTCACCAAACTCGAGTACTAGAAAAAGTGGTAGATTACCATTTATTTTCGAAACAGTAGTTTTTTGCTAAAAATTTCCAAAAATTGTGGTATTTGGCCATTTTGGCTTGATAGTAACTACTACTTACTGTTAAGTCTTTTACCTGAGCTATATGATTTGGTTCTGCATGTAGTTGTTTCCATAAGCTGGTAAATGGTTAAAAAATTAGTATATCTTCTAGGCTAGTGGTTTACAACTTGCTCACACTTGACTTAAAAGTTAAAAGTAATAGAAACATTACTGTTTACCTTTTTGTTTGTTTCGTTTGAAGTGGCCAAATAAAACAAAAATGTATTTAAGTGTCATTAACAAGTAATGGAAATTAATCAATTATATAGTTATTTTATATCAATTCTTTGTGCTAAACCTAGAATCGGATGTTTTTATCTCAATTTTGCCAGTGATTCAGTTTGAAACTGTGGGTAATTTTTTTTGGTTGCTTCTATCATGCCTGTGACCAATTATTTGATATCGTGTGTGTGATTTTTTTTTTCCTAATAAATTGGTCTAATAATTAAACAAAATCATACCATCACTTTGTTTGGTCACAATAAAAATAAGAAGAGATAAGATCACTTTGTTAGTATTTATTAATTAAATATATTTTATCAAATTTTCTAGTATGTTGCACAGGCCGGTTAACACAACAAACTTTATGGCATTATTACTCTCTTTAGTAAACCATACATTACCATTGGAATGTTGAAAAAATAAATAGGTATTATCATTATCATTCCAAATTATTGCGGCATGCAACTTTGTTCCACCAAGTGGGCCATCATGAGTTAGTGATTTGCCGTTGTCTAAAATGTCAAACACCACCTCTTTGTAATTTCTCTCAACATTTTTTAAAAGTGATTACGTAAAATAAGAAATATAAGTTTTATATTAAATTAGACAAAAAAAATTTGCGTTGGGTGATGTGAATGATTTAAGAGACTTAAACAAGATGTCACTCTACCCCATTTTGATATTTTTAAAGAGAGTAAAGATACTTGGATCAGGTGATACTTGATAGTAGTTAGGTCCATGCACTTCTCTTTCTGTGCATATGAGATGTCATGTTCAAATGCTTATCTACGTTAAAATATGTGGTAACAATAACCTTTGCCAGATGCTTGATCAGTTTCAATCAAAGTGGAGGAATCCATTCTTTATTGTGGCTCTGATATGTCTCTCTCTAAAACACATGGTCCTTGGATGAAATGGAAGTTCCAACTTCCTATTTGTCATTTTGTACTAACTTAACCTCATTTTGATGTTTTTGAGGGATAAGAGAGACTGAGGGAGAGAAGATGAAGGCAACTTACATGTCACGGCAAAGGGGCTTAAAAATATGAGAAGCTAATTAAACCATGAGACATTCAAAATCTTATGTATCCATATATTTCTGTCTATCCATAAATCTTACATCAAATTTCACATAACATGTTTATGTGTCAATTTGTGATTGGAGTTCAGCACTTACATAAGAGATCATCATAGGTACTTGCTGAAAAAAAGAAAAATAAAAAAGAGCACTAATCACGATATAATACTTAAGCATATTGTGAATTTGAGGGGAGACATTCTAAGCATTTCTTATTTAATATCCAATGTTTCAAGTTGATTCACCAGTGAAAAGTATCTCGTATATTCAATCAAATTTATATCACTCATTCGCTTGTGGAATAATGACAAATGCACGTTACAAAGACAATTCTATATACAAAGTTGCAAGTCGCAAGTTGCAATTCAATAATCAATAAGTATAGAGTAGTTATAGGCTAGAAAAAATGTGTTCTTAATGGTGGAATTAAGTCAAAACTAATTCTTTCTCAAAAAAAAAAAAAAAAGTAATTATTATTTTTAATAACATTTTATATTTTTCATAAAAGTAGTATCAAAACTTTTCTAAAATGGTTTATTAACGAATGTCCTAAGGGTATCTGTTAACCGGACCTATAATATTTTTATTCATTACAAAAAAGGGGAAATGTTAATTTAGGTCATTGGTTTAGGAACTCTTTTTAGAAACATCTTATTGGGAGAATAATAAAACAATAAATGTTGCTGACAGTTTTTTTATATTTCTCATAAAAGCAATGTCAAAAATTTCTTATTATGCTTTATTAACAATTGTTCTAAGAGCATCCGTTAACATGACAAAAAAAAAAAAATGCAAACCATACATATATATCCAAAAAAACTCAATATTGTGCATGTAAGCCAATGAATCATTAATATGTATATTTTATTTTTTAAAAAATGTGCATTACAATTCATAATTAAGCATTTATTAATCTTTAACCTGTGCCCTTATGACACTCATTAATAGGAACCTTCATAATAAGGCAAATACTCTTATGGCATCCACATGACATCATTCATGGTCAATCAATAGATAGCTTGGTTGCCATGAATTCCATAAGGGTAAATAATCACACTTAGTGTTTTCATAAACTGAAAGCATGACTTGAAATCACAAAGGTTTTGTAGCTAAATTGACACCTCCCCATATACAAAGTGCTTGGGGGTTTAGGGGGGAAAGAGTTCGAACTACGGGGTTAGTAGCATGTTGTAATTATCTCTCAATTTTTTTTTTTTTTTTGCAAAATACCCTATGTGTGTATCACACCTGTTTGAACTAAACATAATCCAATCCCAAAACCTAACATTCACTGCCAAGTGCCAACCTCTAACTCCAACTCCACTACCACCTTAAAACCTACGCATAGGAAACTGGCTTGAAAATTTTTAATTATTCTACTAAATCCATTATAGTCCGTGGATGAATCATTAGATTTGTTTATGTTGTTTTGATATTCCTCTTATTTCACAACACATTATTGGATGGAACTCCAATCAATTCAAAAATATTTGTGCTAATTTGTCATACAACCTTAAGGTTATGACTTATGTGTGTGATACTTAACCCAACATAAATTTCCCTTAAGAATTAGTAATCTTACTATATAATTTAGTTTTGATTTGATGGACTAAAAAATTTATGAATTTTAGGCTAGACATATTGTGGGGCCAGGAAATCGTACAGCCACGGCTCACTCCAAGCCAGGCCCAAATGGCCCAATCCGAGGAAGGATGACTACCCAAGGCCAATTTGGGGAGCAAACTCTTCTTTGGATCCACGCCGAGGATCCCCTCGTCCTCGGCGTACTAAGGATAACTGTAGGGGAGGGGGGACAGACCCAGAGCAAGTTGTCACCTCAGCACTTAATACGTTCACCTAACCCTTCTGGCCGCATTAATGGGGATGCAACCTCCGGGCAGGGCTACATCGATCAGGGTGAACCACTTGAGCACGGATACGACCTTTGATGGGACAGGCAGCCAGAGGGGAGGCCAATGAACGATCAACAGAAGGAGGAAGAGAGTAATATATAAGGGAGACAAGCAAAATGTAATAGGAGGTCTTTGGGGGGGTTTTAGAGTGAGAGGAAAAAAGCCTCATCGGCCATGGGCCGAAGAGCATCCCCTAGTTGTAAATTGTTCAAAGTATTTCTTCAATAAAAGGAAAAGATGTTCATGCTTCTAGGACGCCGGTCAGCGCCTAAACCTTCAACCTACTCTCTACAAATTCATTGTTCTGGGTTTGTTGGGCCTATAACCAATCTCTTTTGGGCTTAGGCTACAAACACCGACCCTACAATTGGCGCCGTCTGTGGGGAGGATTAGCGCGCCGGCCGGCGCAACAGGCAACGGTTCTAAATAATTGTTCTATGAAAGGTTGGTGGTGATGCAAAAAAAAAAAAAATCGCAGAAAGATAATAGTTCAAGACAAAAGATTCAATAGCAAAGAAAGGGAGCTTGGTATTATTTCATAGAAAGAAAAGTTACAGATTACAATAAGAGGCTCAGGCAGGCGTGCTTTACAACTATTCCTACCAGCTAGTTCTACAATCAGAGGCCCAGGTGGACCCGCCCTAAAACTAGCTAGAGGGAAGTGTCAACCCGTGCTTTTATTGGCATCAAGAGAATGGGAGAACTTGACACTAAAAGCAGGGAAGGGGGAGGGCCAGCTTGTTTCAAGGCCACCAATAACCCCTTTTTCGATGCGGCGGAGCTTGAACAAAGTGAGGAGCAGATGCAGGCGCACCGGGACACCCTCCCTCGTGATGTTCCCTTGATTCTCTCTAGCCCTCACGAGCGCTGGCCGTTGGAGACGGCAGCGCTCGGGCGCCATCCATGACGTGAATTCACACATCTCCTCCGTCGGGGGTGCGCTCCGAGGAGAGATGTTAGGTACTCCAACGACATCCCTCCGGGCCACCATGCATGGCACTATCAAGGTTACACCTAAAATCTGCCGCACCGGAAGCCCAGTGGGGGCTGCGGCCACGATGGCTCTTGGCACGGATGTCCTCACACTCGCCCAAAGCCGCCCCATATCTACTGACTCCAGTCACAATTCCGACGAGGTTATTAAAGGGGCTGGGGGAGCTGAAGGGGTGTGTTCTTTCTATTTGTGTTGGGAGGTTCATGGTGTGTGAAGAAACCTTCCCCCTCGAAGAGTCTTATATAGGGGATAAATGTTGGTGAGAATTAATTTACGCAGAATTCGAAAAGAGAGCTGTCAACAGTGCTAATTATGAGCCCACCAAATTCCAAGGGGACCGTAGACCGTTGGATTTATGCTAATTCACGAGGACATTAATGAGGGCGCATCTCGCGCACCGAAACGTCAAGCACGGAACACGAACGGCCAAGGGACGCTTCGTAAGTGAAGAAATGGGGGCTTGAGCTAGAGGCGAGGTCAACACCACGTGTAAGATCAAAATCCGACTCAAGGAAGAATCATCTCCAGTAGAGCGGTCTGAAGACAAACCCCTACTTACCGAAATGAAAGCGTTAGACAGAACCAAGGCACTGCATGGTCCTCGGACTTAGGCCTATGGGGAAACTACTCGCTCCTCTACACCTGGGTACTAGACAGAACCAAGGTATTGCATGGTCCTCGAACTCAAACCTATGGGGAAACTAGATACTTACAGAGAAATGAAAGCGTTAGACAGAACCAAGGCACTGCATGGTCCTCGAACTCAAGCCTATCGGGAAACTACTCGCTCCTCTACACCTGTGTACTAGACAGAACCAAGGTATTGCATGGTCCTCAGACTCAAACCTATGGGGAAACTAGATACTTACAGAGAAATGAAAGCGTTAGACAGAACTAAGGCACTACATGGTCCTCGGACTCAGGCCTATGGGGAAACTACTCGCTCCTCTACACTTGGGTACTAGATAGAACCAAGGTATTGCATGGTCCTCGGACTCAAACCTATGGGGAAACTAAATACTTACAGAGAAATGAAAGCGTTAGACAAAACCAAGGCATTGCATGGTCCTCGGACTCAGGCTTATGGGGAAACTACTCGCTCCTCTACACCTGGGTACTAGACAGAACCAAGGTATCGCATGGTCCTCGAACTCAAACTTATGGGGAAACTAGATACTTACAGAGAAATGAAAGCATTAGACAGAACCAAGTCACTGCATGGTCCTCGGACTTAGGCGTATGGGGAAACTACTCGCTCCTCTACACCTGGGTACTAGACAGAACCAAGGTATTGCATGGTCCTCGGACTCAAACCTATGGGAAAACTAGATACTTACAGAGAAATGAAAGCGTTAGACAGAACCAAGGCACTACATGGTCCTCGGACTCAGGCCTATGGGGAAACTACTCGCTCCTCTATACCTGGGTACTAGACAGAACCAAGGTATTGCATGGTCCTCGGACTCAAACCTATGGGGAAACTAGATACTTACAGAGAAATGAAAGCGTTAGACAGAACCAAGGCACTGCATGGTCCTCGGACTCAGGCCTATGAGGAAACTACTCGCTCCTCTATACCTGGGTACTAGACAAAACCAAGGTATTGCATGGTCCTCGGACTCAAACCTATGGGAAAACTAGATACTTACAGAGAAATGAAAGCGTTAGACAGAACCAAGGCACTGTGTGGTCCTCGGACTCAGGCCTATGGGGAAACTAACCGCTCAATCAGACCGTTGCGCCGAACAGAACAGAGGCGTCGCATGGCCCTCGGCTCAGGCCTACAGGGAGGCCAACTACAGAACATCCCAAGTTAGGAAAGGACCAAGCACCACAGGGCCCTTGAGACGCAAGAGAGCTTCCCATGCATACGTTCTCTCTCCTTATCATCGTTACTGGCGCAACTGACCGACATGTAATTTAAGCTAAAGTCATACAGATCTAAGGAAGAAAGGAAAAGCAGGCAGCATTTACACAAATAAACAACTCAAATAAAGGGAAATCAAATTCGTATTACAACGATGAGTTCGTAAAAATTGCATGGCGAGAGCCACAATACATAGAAGAGAAGTATAACAAAATAAAATGACAACGTGAAAGCAGGACGAGCCGAGACGCCGGGGAGCCTACTCCTCTTGCTCAGGCTAGACAGAGGCAACCCCTGACCCCTCCGAGCCCTGGCCTGAGGGGATAGTCTGCGGGGGTACGGCGAAAGCAGCTACTTCCTCAGTGGTGGGGGCTGGATCATCGGAAGGGATCTCCACTATCTCTGGGGGCACCTCCTCACTCGAATGCTCCCCCAGTTCAGCTACCCGCACCTCTTCAGCAACCTCCCCAACCTCAGGATCCTCAGGGGCGGCCTCACGGGTAGCGGGGGGATAATACACGTTCTTCGCCTTCCACAGGTCAAACGCAGCCTCCACCCCAGCTTGTTTGAGGGCCTCAGCCCAGACCTGGGAACAATATCGCCTACACACTCCCGGGACTTGAGCCTTGTAGTCGGCCTCTACTACAGCCACCCCATCAGCGTAAGCTGCGGTTTCGGCCTCCTCCTTGGCACGCTCGGCGATTTCCTTGCCACGATCAGCCTCGTCCTTGGCCCGTAGGGCCTGGTCCCTGGCCCATTCTGCTACCCTCTGATTCCCCTCAGCCTTAGCCACGTCAGCCCGCAAGTTAGTAATCAGATCCCTCGCGATCCGCAATTACTCCTCCGCCTCGCGTAGGCGCCTCATCTGCTCTGTGGCCTGGTTCTGGGTGCCCTCAAGACCAGACAACGCATTATCCCGCTCACTGGTCACCTCCTTCAGAGCCTTTCGGGCCTTGACGAGGTCAGCTTCGAAATTCTTCAGAGTATTGGTGGCCTGGTATCGCCAGTCGCGCTCCTTTTTAAGGGCATCCTTCTGGTCGTTTGCCGCCCCCTCCAACGCAAAGATAGCTTGGACAGCCTGTCAAAATGACCAGTGTGATGAGCCCTATAAGAGGAAAGGAGTGGGAGAAGAATTGAGGTTATAGCCCTTACCATCCCCACATATCGCTTAAGGCTGAGGAAGACCTGCTCGCTCGTCAAAGAGTTAAGCTCGGCCATGTTCGCCGGGAGCAGTAGGCTCCTCTCCAATGCGTCTGCCACGCGCGTACCCTCGCCCTCGTTGAAATCCCTAAGAGAGGCGTTATCCCTCAATGGCTCCCCGCGAAGCATCGGGGCTTGGAGCCAAGCGTCAGCCTCGGACGAGGTGCTGTCGGCGACCTGCCTATCTGGACTCCTCCCGCCTATCTTAAGCTGCTTGGACGGCCGCAGAGCAGTGTCCTCCTCTTGTGAGGACACCGTCCTATCCCCCACGATTCTTTTACCCTTATCCTTCTTCTTAGGGCCAGCAGGCACGGACCCAGAGGGCGAGCGCGTCTGAGAAGGAGAAGGAGGAAGCTTCTGCCGAGCGGAAGTCGACTTAGCCTTCGAAGGAGGAGTAGGAGTTTTTTGTTGGGACTCTCTCGGCTGGCCCTCAAGCAAGTCCAACAACTTGGTGGTGGGTTTCCTCTTGTAACCCATTGTCGGCTGAGGAGGGGTTTCTGAAGCAAGGAGGTCTACTTCGCTCAAATTGGGATCACCCAAGTCCCCGGGAGGATCCTCGGACTGATCAAGATGAGCGAAAACTTCAAATGCGTCCCTTTCCACCTCTGGAGCTCCCTCGGCAGCCTCGGCAAACAGTTGGGAAGAGGAGGGGACGGCTAATGTGACAGCTTCCTGGTCGGAGGGCCCCTCGGGGAACGAAAATCTGTCCTCGGTCACAGTAATCCTCTGGAGCCGAGGATCGTTGGCGAGGATGACGTGCTTCGGAACCAGGAATGATTTCTGGGTAGGTGTATAACCCAAAATTATGTGGGCAACCCTAACCTGGTTATCGTCCTCGTTTATGTACACCGGCGCCCTCAGTACCTTTTGCAAATCTTCCCGGTTGATCAGATGGAAGTGACGCTGGAAGGCGTGCGGGTCTGCAAACGAAAAGCACCAAGACGTTAGTAAAAAAGAAAGGGGGTAAAGAAAAAAGACGAGAGCTTGAAACCTTATCTGTCTCCCACTGCCCCACCTGGTGTTCCCTCTGTTGTTGGACAGTGAAGGCCTTCGTGCCACTCCCCTAACACAATGAGGAAATCCTCATAGAACCCCTTACTGGACTCGGGGAGGCACTGAATGAGCCGCACCCTGTCGTCCCTCGTCTTCAGGTAATATGACTTGCCCTTAAGAAGCTGAAGATTGTAACACCAGTTCATGTCATGGTGGGTCAACCTCAGCCCCATCTTCTCGTTCAGGGCATCCACACAGCCCAGAATCCTAAAGACATTTATCCCACACTGGGTGGGGGCCAACCGAAAGTGCATGAGGTAATCCCTCATCACCGGCCCCATGGGGATCGTCATCCCCCCTTCAAGGAAGGTGACTACGGGAATTACCACCTCGCCCTCCTGCCTGTATATGCGTCACTCCCCGTCCTTACAATGTCTCAGATTCACATTGCCGGGAATTTTATAGTCGGTGATGAATTTCTCCATCGCCTCCTCAGTATCGACGTATTTCTTAAACCTACCCATCCCCGTAGATGCCTAAAAGAACTAAGAAAGAACAGGCGAAGCAAAAAAAAGGGTAACGAGAAAAAGGGGCCAAAGAGAGAGCGACTTACAGGAAAGAGAAAGAGCTCCTCGGACAGGCTTTTGTGCTGGAGGTGCTAGTAAGGGTGTGTCCGAACTCGGGAAGGGCGCACGAATATCCTCGATTACAAATGAGGAACAGGAAGAAGTGGTTCGTAAGGGTATTTATACCCCAAATCGAGGAGCCATGCGGGTTTTCCCGCTCATGAATGCCAGACGAATCTCCACCGTTGGATGGATAACTCCTCCTTGGACGTGGGGAGCACAGAGCCGCCTGGATTTAATGATGGACACGTTACGTGCTCCGAAGCGTCAGCGATGTGCCCTTGGCAGGTGAATGGGCCCCAGCACTAACGAGGGGTGGGGGGGGATGAGGCCGGGGATGTCAAAATCCTCCTCCCCACCCAATGATGCGTGCAGCAAGATTTTGAGGAGCTATTGTGGGGCCAGGAAATCGTACAGCCACGGCCCACTCCAAGCCAGGCCCAAATGGCCCAATCCGAGGAAGGATGACTACCCAAGGCCAATTTGGGGAGCAAACTCTTCTTTGGATCCACGCCGAGGATCCCCTCGTCCTCGGCGTACTAAGGATAACTGTAGGGGAGGGGGGACAGACCCAGAGCAAGTTGTCACCTTAGCACTTAATACGTTCACCTAACCCTTCTGGCCGCATTAATGGGGATGCAACCCCTGGGCAGGGCTACATCGATCCGGGTGAACCACTTGAGCACGGATACGACCTCTGATGGGACAGGCAGCCAGAGGGGAGGCCAATGAACGATCAACAGAAGGAGGAAGAGAGTAATATATAAGGGAGACAAGCAAAATGTAATGGGAGGTCTTTGGGGGGTTTTTAGAGTGAAAGGAGGAAAAAAGCCTCCTCAGCCATGAGCCGAAGAGCATCCCCTAGTTGTAAATTGTTCCAAGTATTTCTTCAATAAAAGGAAAAGATGTTCATGCTTCTAAGACGCTGGTCAGCGCCTAAACCTTCAACCCACTCTCTACAAATTCATTGTTCTGGGTTCGTTGGGCCTATAACCAATCTCTTTTGGGCTTAGGCTACAAACACCGACCCTACACATATTATATACATATGTTTTATATATGTTTCAGGTAGGTTAATTAATGATTCTTATAAAAAGTTAACGTTTCAAGAATTTAGATTAAATATAGCATTACTTAATTATATTTCACGTGATATAAATATATGTCCAATTAATCTCTCAAAACTTGAATTCATCACTTTAGATATTTCGGGCAAAAATTATTTATTATAGATCCTTGTTGTTGAGATCTACCATGAGTCAATGAACTTTGGAGCTACTATTAAAGATGGCAACCAAAACTCCCTACAGAATTGCTTAAAAGCAATGATTTATATTCATTATCACCTCCATGAAGAATTAAAAATTGAGTACCTTAAAATAAAAGATCTATATGATCTTATTGAATAATTTAAAAAAGAAAGATATGAGCATCAAAATGCCATAATCCTCACCCTAGATAAGATGCTTTGATCAGCAGCTTAAACGAACAGGCGGAATCCATTCTCTCTCAGTGTCTCTAATATTTCTCTCTTTAAACAATGGGAAATGTTAATGAATGCCCTAAAGGCATTGATTTAGAATTATTTTTAAAATATTTTATAGGGAAATGATAAAATAATTAAATTTTTAGTCAAATTTTTATATTTCCCATAAAAGTGGTGTTTAAAACTTTCTTAATATGATTATTAAATATTGTTTTAAGGGCACTCGTTAACATGACCCTTAAATAATATGTCACTCTATCTCATTTTGATATTTTTAAAGAGAGTAAAGAAACCTGGATCATGTGATACTTGATAGTAGCTATGTCCATACACTTATCTTTCGGTGCATATGAGATGTCATGTTCAAATGCTTATCTACATTAAAATGTGGTAACAACTACCTTTGCCAGATGCTTGATCAGCTTCAAACAAAGTGGAGGCATCCATTCTTTATTATGGCTTTGATATGTCTCTCTCTAAAACATATGGTTTTTAGATGAAATGGAAGTTCCAACTTTCTATTTGTCATTTTATACTCACTTAACCTCGTTTTGATGTTTTTGAGGGATAGGAGAGACCAAGGGAGAGAAGATGAAGGCAACTTACACGTCACGACAAAGGGACTTAAAAATATGAGAAGCCAATTAAACCATGCCATGTTCAAAATCTTATCTATCCATATATTTCGATCTATCCATAAATCTTACGCCGAATTTCACATAACATGTCTATGTTTCAATTTGCAATTGGAGTTCAACACTTACATAAGAGATCATCATAGGTACTTGCTAAAAAAATAAAAATATAAAAGAGCACCAATCACGATATAATACTTAAGCACTAGTAATAGGCCCGTGCGTTGCACGGTTTTATGAAAAAACTTATAAAATAAATGTATAAAAAATTATATATTTTAATAGATTCAATAAAGATAAAAGAAAAAATTATCAAGTGTAAATAATTATTTCACTAAAATAAGGGGTAAGATTTCTCCTAAAACTAAATTAAATTGATAATTCCAAATTGAATTTTAAATTGATAATTATTTTAAAAGAAATGTACTAAACAATTGATAAATCTAAAATTAATATAATCTTGATAATATTATAAATTAAAATTAAAGTTGATAATTAAAGAATACATGTGTAGAACATCTTGATAATTTGATATAACATAAAAATCAAATAAGAAAATTGTTAAAATTAATCTATTAATTCTAACCATATTTAATCATTGATTCTAAGAATTGAATTTTCACGATTTGGTATGTTCAACAATTTTGATTTTCCATTAAGATTTTACGATTTTGTACGTTCGACAATTTTGAAATTTTCATCAATCCAGGATGATTAGTACATTAGTACATAGTTTTAAATTGAATTTTCACTATTTTGTACATTTGACGACTTCAAATTTGGAAACAAATTTGGATGATCTGTACATCTAATGTAATTAATTTTCCATTAAGTTTACTCAATTTAGTATGTTCTTCAATTTTCATTTGAATTTTCACGATTTTACACACTCAAAAAATTTGAATTTTTCAACAAATTCGTACTATCTGTACATCTAATGTACACAATCTTTCCCTTGAGTTTTCACAGTTTTGTACATTCAACGAATTCAAATTTTTAAACAAATTCATATGATCTATACATCTAACGTACATACTTTTTCATTGAATTTTCATTATTTTGTACTTTCAACAAATCAAATTTTTCAACAAGTCTAGACTAATTGTACATCTTATGTACACCTTCACGACTTGGTACGTTCATTGATTTTTCATCGATTTTTTCGAATTTCTACATTCAACTAATTCAAACTTTTTTACAAATTCGAATTTTTAAGGATTTACCATTAAGTTATTTATACGAATCATTCATTTTTCTTTCATGGAGTTTGTCCATTATTCATATGGTTACATATTTAAAAAACACAAAAACCATTTAAGTGCAATAACTGCACCAATGCTAAAACAGTTTATACAGAAAACAGTGAACAATTTTTATGAGAAAACAGTGAACAATTTTACTTAATGCAAAAAATAAATTTTATGAATGCAGTAAGCAGATTCGAATATACAATAAACATGATGTGTAGAGAGTAAATTTTATTAATGTAGAAACAGATTTTATCAATGCAGAAAAATAGATTCGATTATTGTGAAATTCAAAAATGAAAACGCATTTAGATTTGGCGTTTAAATTTAGAAAACATGATTTCACTAGGTGTTTTATGAGAAAACAACAAACAATTTTTTAAACAGTGAACAGAGAATAATTTCGCAGAAAAGAGAGTGAACAATTTTTTAAATAATGCTGAACAGAAAATAATTTTTTGCAGAATAATAGAATTAGTTTATGCAGAAATTAGTGAACAGTATATCATGTCCTACTTGAGCCAAATCCATCTTACAAACAGTTTTGAGTGTTATGGATCATAACATCAGCATTTAGTACTTTTAACAGGCACAACAACTTTCAAACACCCAAAAAAAAAAAAAAAAAACACAGAAACAAGTTCAAAATTACACACATAAATGGACACTCAAAACATGCTCTGAGGTAAAAGTCATAATAGAAAATTGACTATTGAGCTACATTTTATTTTATTTTTCAGGCACGATTGCAGCCATTAAACCAACATAGATTCTATTACAAACATTTTTTTTTTTGCCAGACATATAAATTCTATTCTCTCTCAGCCCCTAGACAGAGGGAAAGTATATAACAAATCTGATATTGAAAGGCTTTAAAGAAACAAAATATTTGGTTAAGAACTTACTTCGAAGTTGTATGTGAAAACTGAAAACCCAACCTACCACCTTTATTTGATCAGGTGGATGTAGTTTCTGTTTTTTTTTGTTTTGTTTTTTTTTTTTTTTGGTTGGTAATTTATGCTGCTTATGACGACTTATTTAAGTACAGCAACAATGCTGCTCAATTTTTTATTTTGGCAGTTCTTTGGTCTAGATTTCCCGCAATGTATTTTGTGGCATAGATTTTTGGATAAACCCAAAAATATTTAACTTTTTAGATAAACTAAATAAGGAGTAATAATAATAATAATAATAATAAAATGTAATAAAGGGAAATTTTTAATACATTACGATTCATTGTATTCAAATCATCTCTAATTTCTACTCATTTTGTCGCACTTGTTCTATACTTCTACATGGTAGACTGTAGGTGAGGTAGAAAAAATAGTGAGCTTATTAGAAAGTGATAAACAACTAATCACAATCTATCATTGTTGGATAATTTTGACAAAGTGTGTATCAAAATAGATTTTATCAATGCAGAAAAACAGATTCGATTATTGTGAAATTCGAACATGAAAAAACATACAAATTTGGATTTTCAATTATTGTGAAATTTAAACATGAAAAAGCATTCAGATTTGACGTTTAAATTTAGAAAACCCGATTTCACTAGGTGTTTTACGAGAAAACAGTGAACAATTTTTTTAAATAGTGAACAGAAAATAATTTTCGCAGAAAAGAGAGTGAACAATTTTTTAAATAATGCTGAACAGAAAATAATTTTATGTAAAATCGTAGAAATAGTTTATATAGAAAATAGTGAACAATTTTTATGAGAAAACAATGAACAATTTTAATCAATGTAGAAATTAAATTCATATTTCGAAATTAAAATCTCTATATCTTACAATGCTTCTATTTAAATATATAAAAACATATAAAAACTACTTATTTTTATCTTTATGTTTATTTGTCAATTATCCTCAAGCAAAAATAAAAAATAAAAATAAAAATTTACACAGTACTTGATTTTGATAAACTCGAGTACCGTAGAAAAAATGTTTTCTTTATTTTTTTTATAAAAGGTACTTGAGCCTGGTATACTCGAGTATTGTGTTGCATGGTACTCGAGTTTACCAAGCTCGAGTACTACTTTATTTTTTTTTAATCGGCAATTTCCAGCTCAGCAGCCACGGTGGAACTATAAAATAGGGTACTCTAGTTCACCAAACTTGAGTACTGGAAAAAGTGGTAGATTGTCATTTATTTCCGAAACAGTGGTTTTTTGCTAAAAATTTCAAAAAATTGTGGTATTTGGCCATTTTGGCCGATCCATAGGTCCATAACACTTTTTGTTCTTTTTTTTTTTTTTTGAAGGGAACACTGTTTCTTCTTTTTCTAAACAAAACATAGTGGATTAATTATTCAGCCAAAAAAAACAAAAACAAAGTAGTGGATTCCACTTAAAACCCACCAGTTTTTTTTCACGGAAATTTCAGCTTTGAATTAAGAGTCCCACATGATCCTAATAATAAACCTCTTTTTGTCCTTCTATGTCACAATGTCACGTTAAAACGCTAGCCTCCCCTAATTTTTTTACTCTTATCTCTGAACTTTTTCAAAGTTTCAAACTCTGTATTTTTATTATAAATCCAAATTTTAACTTTTAAAAAAGTATAGGAAGAAATTTTAAATTATGCATAATTTCTTAAGAGCATTCAAGTCGGGTACAACTTTGGTATATTGTTATATTTTTAATATTTTAATATTAATTTATTTTAAAGAATCAAACTACATAATTAAATTCCATATATTTATATTAATCTCTTAATTTAATCGTTATTAACTATTAATTGATTATTTTGTTTTATTTATTTTAATGATATGAAATATATACCGGGTTTGGCTTACTTCTAGTACTTTTTTAACTAGACATGTCCTTTTGTTTTAAATATATAATGTCAAGTGATAAAGTGTTTTAATCTCCACATTTTATTTAGTTAGTGGATAATATGACAGTTTTTCATTAAAATAAAAAGAAATTCATTTAAAAAAAAGTACTGGAAGTAAACCAAACCCATATATATCAATAGATCAATTGAAATTATAGAAATACCTAATCATAATGATGATTTCAATTCAAATTCTAAATCAATTCATATCGAGGTATATTTTGCAAATCTTCTAATTGAGTAAACTAAAGTAAATATGAAAAAAAAAATTACATTTTATATTAGATTTACATTACTATATGAATGTTTATCTATTTGGTTATTAATATTGATTAATATCATCTAAATTAATTTTACTTTCAAACTTCTTCTAATCTTGCTTCCTCTAATGTTGGTCATAAGCCTTTCAAATGTTAAATTAGGATAGAGTGAAATAAGAAAACTGAAAAGTGACAATCATAGTTAGGAAAAAAAAACACTTCTTAATTATTTGGGATGTGGTATTAATTATAGGCCCTTGTTATTGAGAATGTATTATATTTATCTCAGGAATGTATCACTCTCTCTCACAGGGGAACCACCATTTGGGTATAAAGTTAGGATAATGACTGGTGCATGCAAAGTATGTATACTCATATGCCAATGTGGTGTGCTACTTATTTCCTACCAATTTTACTTATGTCTATTTCTCACCACTTATTTTGTTATGTGGCATTTGTGTGTACAAATAGGTGTAATTAGTTGTGTGATACAGATACTTTGTGCTAACTAAACTTAAAACACCCCATCCATAAGATAAAGCAACTAATCAATAAATACTTCAGGAAAAGAAACAGCAGTACGTACCAGCTCTCAAGAAACATGTTTCCTAGGACATATGTACCATTTATAAATCCAATGAAACAAGGGAAGAACCTTGAACACATGCATATATACACATCTATTTTTTACTGCGCTTAGCGCTTAATAATCAAGGGGATCACGTGTATAGAGATGAACACATGCATGGTCCGTTCTTCGCAAGCCAAAAATGTCTGTTTCCCACCTTCTCATAGTTCAAGTTCAATTACTATAAATAAAATTCAATTACTATAAAAGGTCTTTTTAAAGATAAAATAAAATAAAATAACTATAAAAGGCCCTACCTAGTACCTACCCACCGTTGAAAATTTGAAAATTTAAGGGTCCTACTTGGTAAAAGAAAGCAAAAAAGAGGGGGAAAAAAAAAGAAGAAAAAGAAAGGAAAAAACTCTTGATTAGGATGATTATAAGTGTGAATCAATTGCTGGCCTTAATTTCTATGAAATGGACGGCAGTGATAGGATGGCTTTAACCCCAAAGTGAATACCAATGAAAGTCTACCGAAAATTTTAGTGTTTTATTTTAATATATATTAGCTATTATAAGGGAGGAAAAAAAAACATAATATAACATTATTAGTTGAGTATAAAGTGCAACGTTCATAATATGCTATTAATATTTTTTAAAATTTCAAATGAATCTATTTCATAATTTATAATTAATATTACAATTTTGAGAATGTATATGATGTGCCTTTTTAGTATATTGTTAGATTCAAATAATAAAATTTTAATCATAAAATATATTCTCAAATGGAGTGGATGGAGAATCTATATTCTTGAATTATGTCAAGTCAAACCATGCTCTTTCTCCAAAAAAAGAAAAGAAAAAAAGAAAGTCAAATCATGCTTGTCGGAGGAGAACACTGCATTGCATGGTAATTTCCTATCCTTCCCTTTTTTTTTTGTCCTATCCTTTCTTATTCATTATAAACAAGGACAGATAGAAAAAAGATGCAGCGTGATATAGGAACCTTGTGTATATATCATGGGTGGAATTAGGAACCTTGTGTGAACATGGAAAAGGGTATGTGAAAGAATATTTAAGGCTTTCTATATAAACACCCTAAGCCAGTAAGCTTCCTTTGCGTCAAAAAGGTCATTCTTATCTTCTCCTATGGCAGCAAAACTCATCTTTCTCTTCTTGGTTTTCCTTCTTTTCCAATACCGAGTAAAGCCTGACCTAGACAATGTTGGACCCTTGTTGACCCAACTCACTGATGGTTTCAGTGCCGAACGTAAAAATATGAGCTTAGAAGGCGATGCAGTGATTGATAACGATGGCATACTTCAGCTGACAAACGAGTCGGTTCAAGTTGTTAGCCATGCATTTTATAAATATCCAATCCAATTCAAGAACTCCTCCAATGGCAAAGTTAAGTCCTTTGCCACCACGTTTGCTTTTGCTTTGATCAATGAACATGGAAAACTAGGCGGCCATGACTTTGCTTTCACAATCTCTCCTTCTCTTGATTTATTCAACACCAAAAAGGATGGGAATATCTCGGGCCACATATTCAAGGTGGAATTTAACACTGTCGATCACACCAAGTTCGGTGACATTGATGATAACCGCGTTCGTGTCGGCCCCAAAAGCACACTATGTAACAAATCTGTTCCAGTCGATCAATCTAAGGGTAAAGATTTTATAAATCTAAAGAGTGATCAGGTAATTCAGGCTTGGGTCGAATATGATGCACGAATAAATCAAGTACATGTTAAGGTCGTGCCACAATTTCCTAGACCCAGTTCTGAAATTTTTTCTTATTATGAGGACCTCTCACCGATTTTTAAAGAATCCATGTTCGTGGGGTTCTCTGGTTCAACCAGCCTTCCATCCTCAAGTTCGCACTACGTCTTAGGTTGGAGCTTTAACATAAATGGAGTTGCTAAAAATCTCAATTTAGATAAACTCCCTAAGCTCCCAACAGTGAATGGGTCTAAAAAGAACCACACAAGCCTAATTGTTGGTGTCTCAGTCTGTGCTTTGGTTGTGATTTTCTGGATTGTTTTGATTTTTTATAATGTCAGGAAACTCAAGAAGGTTGGTGTGGTTGAAGCCTGGGAGCTTGATATTGGACCACATAGATTTTCTTATGAGGAGCTAAAGAAAGCAACAAAGGGTTTTGGAGACAAAGAGCTTCTCGGTTTTGGTGGATTTGGTAGAGTTTACAAAGGAACTTTGCCAAATTCAAATACCCAAGTTGCAGTAAAGCGTATTTCCCAAAATTCGAAGCAAGGTTTGCGAGAATTCATGTCTGAGGTTGGTAGTATTGGTCATCTTCGTCATCGAAATATAGTTCAATTATTGGGTTGGTGTCGTAGGCAAGGTGATCTATTACTTGTGTATGAATTCATGCCTAATGGAAGCTTAGACAAGTACCTTTTTGATGAGCCTAAAGCAATCTTAAGCTGGGAGCAAAGGTTCAAGATCATCAAAGGGGTTGCTTCAGGGCTTTTATATTTACATGAGGAATGGGAACAAATTGTGGTTCACAGAGACATCAAGGCAGGCAATGTGTTATTGGATTCTGAGTTTAATGGAAGGTTGAGTGATTTTGGTCTTGCTAAGCTATATGAGCTTGGCTCCAACCCAAGCACAACCAGGGTGGTGGGCACGTTGGGTTATTTAGCACCTGAGCTCACACGCATAGGCAAGCCAACAACAAGTTCTGATGTGTTTGCCTTTGGTGCTTTGTTGCTAGAAGTGGTATGTGGTAGAAGGCCTATTGACCCTAAAGCATTGCCTGAGGAGCTCATGCTTGTGGACAGGGTTTGGGAGAAGTGGAGATTAGGAGCAATCCTTGAGGTTGTGGATTCAAGGTTAGGGGTTGAGTTTGATGAAGTTGAGGCTACTTTGGTGCTTAAATTGGGCTTAATGTGTTCCAATGATGCACCTGAGTCAAGACCCACTATGAGGCATGTGGTTAGGTGCTTGGAAACGAAGCTAGTTTTAGAGGAGGAGGAGATAGTCATGGCAAATAGCAATGAAGATGGTGGTAAATATGAGTTTGAGGATTTTGTGCAATCTTATTCGACTACTTCGGCCTCAGTTGGTGATGATGGAGCTATTGCTGATGTTTTTTAAGTTTTCAATGGAGATGATGGTAGGTAGTCTTATTTCTATGGTTTGGGATTTTCAATTTCAGTTACTACTGCATGGTTATGTATGTATTTGTTTGGACATCAATAAATTAATCATCATCTTGTCCACCCAGCTTTTTCTTTCGTTTTGTTTTGTTTATGTTGGAAGTGTATAATAGTTTACTTGAAAAGTATGATATAATATTTTACATGAGAATTAATGCCATGCAACTCCATGCTTCAAGATCTCTTGTTCGAAGGTATTGATAATTATTAGGTATTCTGAGAATAGTAGAATGTTTTCTCAATAGTTCTTTTTGTTTGTTGAACTGGTTGCTTTCATCAAATCCCTAAAAATTTCCTCATAATTTGATATATCAACTCCAATCTTAAATTTTTAGGAGACTGTTGTTCTATGTGTTATTACAGTTTTATGCAAAGGAGGGCTTATTATTTACAGATGTGGCACATACATAGCCTTTAAAGTCATATTCAATGAGTTGTCCCTTAAACAAATGGACATTTGAGATGTGGATCAAGGGACATATATTTTCCAATCACAACAAAGTCTAAATAGATAAAAAAAAAAAAGCATTTTTAACAAAACGACATGAGCAACTAATATTGATATTAATAAAGGGAACCAAAACTCATAAAAATTGATAGCGTTGGTGGCTACTCTTCTTGGCAGCGTTTCTAGCTGTTGGAGGCTTCTGTCGTGAAAGCTAATGGGGTTTTGATTTTATGTAATGTAGAATAAGGAGGATTGCATGTGACATGTTAGCATTAGAGTGCATAAACAACAGAGTTTGCACCAAATTCTTATTGAATTTATTCTCATAAATTTAAGACACATAGAGTCCGTTTGAGATTCGCTTATTTTGCTGAAACTCAAAATTTTTTGATGAAATTACTATAGATAAAGGTAAAAGTTAGCTGAAATAGTATAGTAAAACCTATAAATAGTACCAAAAAGTGCAGTGGAGCCCATGAATTGTAGCAAAAATAAGCTGAATAGTAAAATAAGCTAGCAAAAATAATCTTTACCAAACAGACAAATAGTGTCTGTTTGGAATCCGCTTATTTTGTTGAAATTGAAAACTTTTTGCTGCAAGTATTATAGATAAAGGTAAAAGTTAGTTAAAATAGTACAGTATGACTCATAAATAGTACCAAAAAATGCAGCGAGAACCATGAATAGTAGCAAAAATAAGCTGAATAGTAAAATAAGTTAGCAAAAATAATTCATGCCAAACGCAAACATATAGTATCATAATTAAGTTTTTCATATTACTTTTTGAGTTTGTCTTTTTTATTTATTAAATTATTTGCATTTATTAACATAATTGATAAAATATAAAGTAGAATATACTTAGAATATGATATAGGATTTTTATTCCTCTAACAGTACCTAATCATTTTCATGTCTATTAACACGAGCAATTTACATGCAAATTTAATTAAGAAGTTGACTTCAAAAAAAAAAAAAAAAACTTGAGCTCGAGCAGAATATGCTAATTGAGATTTGGAGGAATGAAAGTGATTGTGATAAGTAGTTGACGAAAAAGACTTAGAAAAAAAATGCCAATCCTAATCACCTTTTGTGGGGATATTAAATATCAAAGTGGGAACGGAGAAAAAAAGAAAAGATTCCCTTCACCTCAACTAAAGAGAAGTGTTACATCTACAATATTTTCATAAATAATTTTAAATGACAAATTATTAATACTAGTTTTAATTTAAATCCATTTACCACTTAATTGTTGTAAAAATATTATGGACATAACATTTCACTAAACTAAAACATTAATATGCATTTCTTTTTCTTTTTTTGATACAATTAATATGTATTTCTAATTTCCCTACAACTTTGGCCTTTGGCCTAACATTTACATAAATGGTGACTTTGGGCGCGAGAATAATAAGAGCTTTGTTTTATTGACTTGGTTTTTTGCAAATGTGGGTGTAATTTTTTGTTAATCTCTTTTGCCATATAAGAGAAGGAGACGAGTGTTTTTGAGACTCACAACCATAAAATGCACATATATTTCAAAATTAGTTTTGAGTAATATTATAGCAACAAATTATTTTATAAACTGTTAATGTGACAATTTTTTATTAGTTTTTATTTGGGACTACCGCTAACATCTCTTTTCAGTTGTTTGTAAAAAATGTTATAAAATAATTAATATGTAACTCTGGTATTTACCTTAGTTTTTTAATACTCAAGGTAATTTAAGTATTTATAAGGTGACATGGAAACCCTTAATTGCCTACGTATCTTATTACTAATTACACTACACGTGGTGACATATTGATTTATATACCTTATTGAATTTTGACCTTTGATCTTTACTATTTATTTTCCTCATGATTTTGATTTTTTTTTTTTTTTAATTAAAAAAAATATTCTCAAAAAAAAAAAAAAACTAATCATTTATTTAATTCATTTTTTGTGTGGATATTAGCAGCACAATTTATTCAAAAAATTTAGACCAATTTATTGAATACCTAGTCCATCATTAATTATCTTTTTAAGGTTTGATAGTATTTCAACTTACCGTGCTCTATGATGATTGCTCTTTATTATCATATTAGGACATCAATAGATTTTGGGAATAAGCAAGTTTGAATCTCATATTTCTTATTTGACGATAAAAGACTTTATTAATTGAGTTAACTAAAATCTATTGTTGGTTATTAACACGAACGTATATGATTGTTGGCCCAATAGTTTTAAGGCTAAAGTGGAAATCGTACCTTCTTGGTGGTTTAGGTAAGGATTTGATTTTGATTTTGATCCCCTTTGTCTTAAAGTTTAAGAGAAAAATGATCGTAGTAGTAATGACTAATGACTAACATCAAATTTAAGGTAGATTGATACCTCACATACCGCCTTAGAGGACCAATAGGTCAGTCTCCAGGCCATTAAGATATTTTTTTGATAACGACATTAAGAATCAAGATCATTGTGTTTGTGGCATTTGTGGACCCAAAATTTGAAGCTGGTGTCACAAAGAAGACCAACAAACAAGCAATTAATGTTATTGTTCTCGGTTTGACGCTGAATTACCTGGTCGCCCGGAAACTTCAGAGTCCTATTGACTAAGTCCTAATGACTAATGAGGCAAACATCTTAATCCTAGGTCTTGAGCTGTACACGTTATCGGATACTTCCGATTAGTTTTTTCTTTTACTTTTTTTGGTAGAACCTCCGAGGCTCCGACCAGTTTCGTACCCTAAAATATATAGGCCATTTGACTGTAAAGTGTAAACATATATAATTAGGAACTTATTGAAAATACTTACTAATTTCAGAGAGGAAAAAAAAACCATACTGACTTTGTAGTATTTGGCTGGCAATTGTTAACATGACCTTGGCTCAGGCCTTCATGATTATTGCGTGGATTAAACCGGTGCATGGAATATATATTGAAGCTTCTTCTTTTAAGTTTTATATATTAAGTTGATTTTTTTGTAACCTATAGGTGTTATACTAATATATATAATCAATCATATCATTTGATTTTCAATAATATTATGCTTGTTAGTGTTGTTAAATGATTATGTTTATCACTTTTCATATGTTTAGGTTTTTGTGACAAGTGATATTATTAATAAATTTAATGGTTTATCTAATATATATCTTTATAATCATAAGCCTTTAAATCGTTAGTGATATCACATTATTACTTATTAAGAAGTAAAAGATATATTACATATTAAACCCCACAATTCTTTTTTTTTTAAAACCCCATAATTTTGGGTGGTTTCAAATTAAACTGTACACATGAAAAAAACATTCGATTCAAAGTTTCAAACTATAAATTCATTGTATGAAGAGTTTCCAACTTTCTGACAAGTACTTGAGCGAGGCTGCTATAGAGAGGCAAATGAGGATGCTATTAAAAGAGGAACTTTCTAGGGTTAGCTCCCTTGATCCTAGAGGCCTTGATGGGAGGTTTGCATCCTTATTTTTACGGAATTATTGTTAGAATAATGAGTGAATGATTAAATTCACAGTTTAAGATTTTGGATTATTTTCTCATAGTATCAAAGTATGCAATATTGAGTTTGAATTCTACATTTACTGTATCTCCCATTTAAAAAGTTAAAAATATCATATATAACTCTAATTATTAAGGAGAAATCTAAACCCACACTTGGGGGAAAGGATTGAAATAATAGTTGGACCATATGTTGGGTTACACTTTTTGGGACAAGTGATATTTTATCACTTTAGTATTGACCAAAAATCACACTTTATGAAGCAAAAGGTCCTTATTGGCCGGAGACTTCACAGAGTCCTAATGACTAATGAGGCAAACATCTTAATCTAGGTCATGAGCTGTACACGTTATAGGATGCTTCAAACCAGTTTTCTCTTTTTCTTTTATTTGGTAGAACCTCCGACCAGTTTCGTACCATAACATACATAGGTCATTTGATTGTAAACATATATTTTCATGAAAATACTTAATTACTAGCTTTCGGAGAGGAAAAAAAAAACCATACTGACTTGTAGTATTTGGCTGACAATTGTTGACATGATTTTGGCTCAGGCCTTCATGATTATTGCGTGGATTAAACTGGTGCATGGAATATGTACGACATAAGGCTTCGAGCCCACTGGGCATTGGGCCTTGGCCCAAGCACACTACTAAAACATTCTCAAGCCCAATCGGGGGCTAAATTTACCTGGAATAACCCATGACCTTGACAGCCCGATAATGCCTTGGGAAATATCGCTGCTGAACAACCTTTTAAAGGCAGGAACCAATTCTAAAGTCATCTCCACCATTTCCAAAGAAGCATATTTCACGTCAGGAATAATCAAATCGGACCCTTTTTTGGGTTATGCCGCAATCTGTAGTGGGGCTTCTAGCATGTTGGCAAAGCAGTTTTGGCCGTCATCGAAATAGGTGTATATGGTTGATGTTTCCCCATTGCTAATTGTGGTGCCATTGGAGGGAGAGAAATAGTCGGTGCTTTGAACATAAGGAGATATCCATATCAGACTTGAAGCTATTTTTCTTTACAACTTTAATAGGTTGATTGGTTGCTTTGCGGAACCAATCATTTTTATCTTTTCTTGATTTCTTAGATTCTTGTAATTTGTGTTCTTGATTATTTGACCCTTTGTACACTCCCTACGTACTAAGGTGTTTCCCCTTTTTTTGATATTAATAAACTTTTTACTTATAAAAAAAAAAAATGGTGCCAAAACTCTTGGGCCAGTTGGCTATGCCTTTGTAATCTTTAGCATTGTCGGAATGTAGTGGAGGCAGATGTTATGAGCTTCTTTCAATAATTTTAGGAGACATGTAAGTTTGAGAAGTTTGAATGCATCTTTCATTACCCTTGTTCCAAATATTTCTGTGGCTTGGAACATATATAAGAGATTCTAAACCAATTCATTTGGTTAGAAGTGTGTATAAGTTTCTGGCAAAGGTTTTACCTAATAGGTTTAAAAGAATGTTCGGGAAGATTATTTCTGAATTGTAGAATCTCTTTGTTGAAAGCAGTCAAATTTTAGATTCTTCCCGTGTCGATTGAATGTCTGGAGTCTAGAATCAGGAGTCAAATTCCTGGAGTTATCTGCTGCAAGCTTGATACTGAAATGGTTTGTGATCTTGTACATTGGATTGTTTGCCGGAAGATTGGTTTTGGTGAAAAATGGAAGAACTAGGTTTATTTTTTGCATATCCACTGTCAAGTTCTCGATTATGGTTAATGGTTGCCCATCCAACTTTAATAGAAATTCTAGAGGATAGAGGCAAGGAGATTCAATTGCATCGTTATCCTCTTCAATGAAACTCTCAACAAAATGCCGAAGAGGGTTATGGGAGGAAGCTTCTTATTTGGTTTCAATGCTCAGGGGAGTTGTGGATTTTGAGTATTTCTCATCTTCTTTTTTAAACAAAATATTTTTCTATGATGCTAATACTGATAATCTTGTAGCTATCAAGTTAGTTCTTTTATATTTTAAATTAGGTATGGGGTTAAAGGGTTAATCTTAGTGAAAGTGAAATAGTTCTTGTAGGGATGGTGGAAGGAGTCGATGAGCCAGTTGCAATTATGAATTGTAAGGTTTGCTTTTTACTTAAGAATTATTTGGGCATGCCGTTAGGCTCATCATACAAGGAAGTGGAAGTTTGAAATTCAATCTTGCGAAGACAGTTGGTAGGATGGAAAAGTTATATGTGTCAAGGGATGGAGGTTTACTCCCTGTTCAGTATACCTTCTCATGTGGCTAATAAATTGGAACTATTACATTGGGAATTTTTATAGGGAGGTTTGGGTGGGATTTATTACATCATTGTGCTTCTGGCTACCACCAGGGAGCTGTGGTCATTTGTTCTCTCTTTGTTTGGAGTTCATTGGGTGATACAGTTGAAGGTTTTTTTTTTTTTTTTTTTTAAGAAACCAGTTGAAGGTTATTGATGTGTTTTTGTTTGGAAAAGTTTGTTTTGAAGGCATGGAAATGGGTTGATTTGGAAAGTTACACCTCTTCGCTTGCTTTTGGCTATACTTAATTTCTTTAATGTTAGATTTCATAGATCTATTATAGAAGAATTTCATAGATCTAACATAGAAGAATTTCATAGATAAACTACTTATATTAAAAAAAGAGAGAAGATTTGGTTGCTCAATTAAAATTTTTATTTGTCTTTTAGGTAAATCTTTGTATACATATTTTATACTTGAGGTTTTTCTTCAAATAAAAGCTATTCATTACTTCTCAAAAAGGTTCTAACTAATCCTTTTTCTAATATAAGTTATTTATCACTTATTAAAAAGTTCCAAGTAAAATATCTTGAAAAGCTGGATTTTAAGAATGAGTACAAGATCAGATATAATTAATTTTTTGTTATATGTAGATTCGTAAATTATAATAAGTAGATAATATCCCGCGTGATTCGCGGACTACTTTACAATTTCATTTAAAATTATTTTTATGTATATTAAATTCTATATATAATACTTAATACTTTTTTTTTTTGGTATAATATTTATGTTTGCCCACAATATTGTTAACTTTGAAACTTGATTTTCTTAATTCATATTTTATTAAAAAAAATTGTATAACATTGTAAGATTATAATATAGTATAATATTTACTGTTAAAAGTAGATTTTATTTTTCAAATTGATTAAATGATTTTGAAATCTACAAATAAGAATTTAAAGTATAAAATATTTTTATATCCTAAAATTACATAAATAAGCAACCTACCAATCAATTTCTCAACCACTCTATTCTCACAACAAAATATGGAGACCTTGATTACAAACACCCAATTAATTATCTCAATAAAATTAAGGAAATAATTTGTAAGTATCAACACAAAGAGAACGTGATTAAACAAAGAGAAATTTGCTAAAACACATTTATTTATCAAAATTCAATTGTCTTTAATTGGGCTTTCGCATCCTTAAAAAAAAGCGAAAAACACTTTTAAATCACCATCGATTTTTGTTTTTATCACTATGGCTCATACCACACAAAATAACAATAAAAAAACATACAAAGAAACCAACAAATTATGAATTCTAACACAAATATTTTTTTTTTTTAAAATAGCTAACTTCATAAGTAATCAATTAGAATGTTTCTTTTTCTTTAGTTCTAAAAAAATACATTTATAACTTTTCCAAACCAAAATCTCAAATACCCAAGGACTCCAAGCAAATCAGAATCTTCACTAAATCTACAATGTCTGACTTCAATATCAAAACTGTAAGCTACCGTCATTGAATAAAAACGTAAGCCCCCTTCCTTGGTCATAGCTAATGACATCATTTTTTGTCTAAGTGTACTTGAGATGGGATGATATGAAAAGCTATGATCGTATATATGAAGGAGTAGAAGTGAAAAGGGTGAATAGAAATGCAAAGATTTTTTTTTTATGTGTGTGAAAGATGAAAAGTCTTGAAATATTGAACCAAATGAAACAAATAGTAGTCTTAAAACATTGAATAAATAATGTAACAAAAATAGTCTTGAAACATTGAGTCAAAGGAAATAAAGAGTCTCTATTTTTAAATTTGTTCTTATCTTTAATGTGGCTTAAGAGTATTTCAATTCTCTTCAAAAAATGCGCCACATGGCAGATTCTCATGCTCTCTCGCATGAGATCTCTACTTATATATATATATATATATATTAAATCTACATATAATACTAAATACCTATTTTTTTTGTATAATATTTATGTTTGCCCACAATATTGTTAATTTGGAAACTTGATTTTCTTAATTCACATTTAAAAAAAAAAAATTGTATAGCACTGTAAGATTATAATATATTATAATATTTACTATTATAAATAGATTTTATTTTTTAAACTGATTAAATGATTTTGAAATCTACAAATAAGAATTTAAAGTATGCAATACTTTTATATTCTAAAATTAAATAAATTTTAGTAACCTATCAAACGCTTTCTCAACCACTCTATTCTCACAACCAAATATAGAGACCTTGATCACAAACACCCAATTAATTATCTCAATGAAATGAAAGAAATCATTTGTAAGTATCAACATAAAGAGAACGTGATTAAACAAAGAGAAATTTTCTTAAAACACATTCATTTATCAAAATTCAATTGTCTTTAGTTGAGTTTTTGTATCCTTAAAAAAAAAAAAAAAAAAGCGAAAAACACTTTTAAATCACCATCAATTTTTGTTTTTATCATTATAGCTCATACCACACAAAATAGCAGTAAAATAAACTTACAAAGAAACCTACAAATTATGAATATTAACACAAATTTTTTTAAAAAAAGAAGCTAACTTCATAAATAATCAATTAAAATGTTTCTTTTTCTTTTTCTTTAGTTCTAAAAAAATACATTTATAACTTTCTCAGACCAAAATCTCAAACACCCAAAGACTCCAAACGAATCATAATCTACACAAAATCTACAATGTCTGACTTCAACATCAAAACCGTAAGCTACCTTCACTGAATAAAAAACGCAAGCCCCCTTTCTTCGTCATAGCTTACTCACATGAGTTCCGATCAAATGAAACTAGTGATACTTTATCACCATTGGTCATCTCTTATATGGCATGAAGAGGAAGGCTTTCCTTCCAATGTGGGACTTGAAGCCAAAAAAGATTACAAAGTGCAACTCTTGGTCTTGAGGCAAAAATGTCCCCACAGTCTCTATCTCATAGTAAGCTAAAAATGGGAAGTTAGGAAAAGTGGGAGGATAGAAATTTTTTTAAATTTCCCTCTTTTTTGTTTGGTTGGGGAGTGAAAAAGTGAAGGGATAAAAAAAGTGAGTTTGTATAAATTTACTCATATATCCTTGTTAAAAAACTAATGCTATCTCGCATGAGATCTCTACTTATATATATATATATATATATTAAAATCTACATATATTACTTAATACTTATTTTTTTTGTATAATAATTATGTTTGCCCACAATATTGTTAATTTTGAAACTTGATTTTCTTAATTCACATTTTCTTAAAAAAAATTGTATAGCACTGTAAGGTTATTATATATTATAATATTTACTATTATAAATAGACTTTATTTTTCAAACTGATTAAATGATTTTGAAATCTACAAATAAGAATTTAAAGTATACAATACTTTTATATCCTAAAATTACATAAATTTCAGCAACTTATCAAACACTTTCTCAACCACTCTATTCTCACAACCAAATATAGAGACCTTGATCACAAACACCCAATTAATTATCTCAATGAAATGAAGGAAATCATTTGTAAGTATTAACATAAAGAGAACGTGATTAAACGAAGAGAAATTTGCTAAAAACACATTCATTTATCAGAATTCAATTGTCTTTAGTTGGGTTTTTGTATCCTTAAAAAAAAAAAAAAGCAAAAAACACTTTTAAATCACCATCAATTTTTGTTTTTATCATTATGGCTCATACCGCACAAAATAGTAGTAAAATAAACTTCCAAAGAAACCTACAAATTATGAATATTAACACAAAATATTTTTAAAAAAGAAGCTAACTTTATAAATAATCTATTAGAATGTTTCTTTTTCTTTTTCTTTAGTTCTAAAAAAATACTTTTATAACTTTCTCAAACCAAAATCTCAAACACTCGAAGACTCCAAGCGAATCATAATCTTCACAAAACCTACAATGTCTGACTTCAACATCAAAACCGTAAGCTACCGTCACTGAATAAAAAACGCAAGCCCCCTTCCTTGGTCATAGCCTACTCATACGGGTTCAGATAAAATGATACTACAACGTTGGAGTTATGTATATGTCATTGAAAGGTTGAAAGTAAATGACATAGTTTTTTGTCTAAGCGTATTTGAGATGGAATGTTATGAAAGGTTATGGATGTGTATATAAAGGAGTAGAAGTGCAAATGGTGAATGGAAATGCAAAGAGATTTTTTGTGTGTGTGAGAGATGAAAAGTTTTGAAACATTGAACCAAATAAAACAAATAGTAGTCTTA
Source organism: Quercus suber (assembly GCF_002906115.3). Classification (NCBI taxonomy): domain Eukaryota; kingdom Viridiplantae; phylum Streptophyta; class Magnoliopsida; order Fagales; family Fagaceae; genus Quercus; species Quercus suber. Next base: position 130,667 of record NW_027070317.1, read on the forward strand.
AAATATTGAATAATAATGTAATAAAAATAATCTTGAAACATTAAACCAAAGGAAATAAAGAGTCTCTACTTTTAAATTTGTTCTTATCTCTAATGTAGCTTAAGGGTATTTCAATTCTCTTCATAGATTGCGCCATATGGCAAATTCTCATACTTTCTCACATGAAGTCTCTGCTTTTATATATATATATATATATATATTAATTGATGATATTACTTTATGCAATTCTATTCTATCTGAGAGTTTTGCAATAGCCTTATCTTGGCCTGTGTAAGTCTCTCACGGTGATATTGGCATTTTGGACTCATTTATCAACATCAAGTGTCTTCTTACTAAAACCTGATCATATTTTGACAGGTTGCACCTTATTGTGCATCAAAATGGGCCATTGAGGGTCTGACCAGATCTGTAGCAAAGGAATTGCCTGATGGAATGGCAGTTATTGCACTTAATCCAGGTGTAATAAAAACTGACATGCTCGAGTCATGCTTTGGCGATTCAGCTGGTCTGTACCAGGAACCTGAAGCATGGTAAGAGTTTTTATCTAATTTCAGAATTTAATGCTTTCTTTATGGTATTTATGTTATTTGTTATTGGAATGTTTTTCTTTCTTTATGGTATTTATGTTCCAATATCAGAATTGTTGCTTTCTCTGTCACGCCCCAAACCCAAAAGGGTCTAAAACATGAGAAAAACATTCCAAGGGTACCTATAGATTTTTATTTTTTGGCAAATCAAACTATAGAAGATCTTTATTTTCCTTTCTTTTCCACAGGATAAGAATATATAATCATACTAAAATCTCCACATTACAAGTCAGAGCTCTATAACACATTTACGAACAATAACTAAAAATCATGTGTCTCCACATAATACATGAATATAGTACAAAACTCTCATTAAATTACACAAAGTCACAATCTTATCAAGAATAAGGACCTTAACATCGAGTCTAGGTCTACCATGCCAAAGGCTAACAAACCTCAAGCGACCCACCTCCAATAGAATTAATTAAGGTCTTGTTGAACATAGTAAGATTGAGTCACCAACCATTTACAGCAAAAATCTCCAAATTTAACATAGCACTCTAATCATCACCAAAGAAGTAAGCTCCATACCCAAGGTATAGCTAGTAAATTTGAAAAACTGTTAGAGGGAGGGATGAGCTAATGCCCAGTAAGTAGCATAATTAATGGAGGTGGGGGAAATGTAAGTTTCATGATAATGAACAGTTTACAAAACATGTTTTAGTTTGGGAAATTGCTAACTGAATACTGCAAGATTATTTTCAATAATAATGTAACAAGAATGATTAAATGACGAAACACAAAGTTTCTCAAAATAATACCATGAAACTATATATTATAATCTGTGAGCATTAATAATATAATTCCAAAGCCATAAAATCCAACATACCGTAATTTATCACAAATATACCACACTACCACATAGACCGGTCAGGAGATCCACCCATCATAACTGGCATGATATTGTCCTATCTGGTATGCAGACTCTTGGCCCCATAGACAGCAGCCTCACTCATACCCTCAAAGTTTTTCTCTCCCCCCATGGGCAGCAAAGAGAACGTGTCAAATAGGACCTCTCTTGCATGTGGTCTCTTGGCCCCATGGGTAGCAGCCTCACCCATACACAATTAAGGAACCTCTTCCCCCCATGAGCAGCAGGGTAGAACGCATCATCCAAAGTGAAAGGGCACTGACCTGGATTTGATTTCGTTGTCACAAAGACTACGAAAACCAAATCAGGTGATCACCAGGAAATCACACGTGGCATGGTGTTAAAAACCACATAAGCTCATAGGTTACATTACTTTGAAACACACAGTTTATATCTAGGTAGTTTTAGAAAAACTTTAAATAATCTAACTTTCACAAAGTTTGTAAGGTTTTCAACTTCATTCTAGTCAAAAAGATTTTCTATCAATTTCCCTCATAACAAGACAAGATACGCATCTTTAAATTTTCTAATATACCATAAAATCCATGATTTCCCTATCAAAGGTTAAATAAAATATGCTCATTTTTCCATATCAACAATTCATGCATTTCCCCAAATGCAATATCAAATATGATGCATTTTCATATATATATATATATATATATTAAGGTTACGACACAATAGTTTTTAGAAAAATATAGTTTCCATAAGTAGTTTCCAAAAGCATGTCTAACCCAAAAACAACATATATACAACATGGTTATTTTTCAAAATCCCATTAAAAAGCTACTTACCTTGCAACCCATATAAAACCTAATTCTCCAACCTCCAAAGGAGATTAACTATAACTTAAACAATATCAAATAAAACCAATCACAATAAGCATAGAGCTTGAAATTGTATCTAGCTACAATTTAGGAATTGCCTAATAAGCACTCAATTAGGTAAGCCTAGTATTTAACCTCATCAATAATAATGTATTTCACTTCCAAAGTTTCTCAACAAATTGATTCACAAGGCATAAACTACAATTTATAAAGTTAACCCATTTAATATCATTTCCAACATTATCACTAGCTTCCATAAAATTTACACTACATCATTAAGAGACATGAAAGCAAAATCAAAATATCCTCCAAGAGAAGAAATTTAGAACTTCAACTAACTCCAAATAAACCCAGTGGCAATGGAAAATTAGATTTACCAACCATCACATGTTATAACTCAAAACTCCTAAATTTTCCATTATACACAAACCTTAAGTAGTCATCATTAGCACAAACCATATACCCACTCATCAAATAATTTCACCAATACAAAACTCATACATACAAACACATAAATATTACTTCCAATGCTCATAAATCATATGGGTATCATTATTAAAGCTTAGATAAACAATAACCTCAAGCAAAAGTGTAAAACTCACCAAAAATATTAGAAATTTTTATCTCAAAAAAAGGATGTGAAGGTGCTTATGGGTTCTCAAGAATTTTCCAGTGATTTTACCAAAAAATGATGGTAGAAATGGTGGTATGGAGGTACCGGCGGGTGAGATTAAGGGAGTGAAGAGAAGTGTTAGACGGGAAATGAAAAAGAAGAAAAAGAAAGAAATGAGAAGTGATGAGCCAGTCAAAGAGAGGATGAGTGAAAATGAGTGGTGGGGAAGGGTGTTAGGTGGGGGCGTGGGAACTTAAAAAAATCTGATCCTTACTTTTTCTTCTTTTTTTTTTTTTTCTTAACTAACTGGGGCGTTACATTCTCTATGGTATTTATGTTGTGGATTGATGAATTCTGCAGAAGATGTCTTAACATGTTCTGATCTAATCAATTTTGTGGTGCTTACATTCTTATTAATCAATTATAGCAATATATACATTTGCTTTGAATGGTTCTATTAGCCTCCCATGCCCCGCCCAATAGGCTGAAAAACATAGAATCAGATTCCTTTACTGTTTGTTAGGTTCTAAAGACTTAGGATTTGATGTATTTAGAACTCTAATGTGTAATGTTGGCAAACCATGATCAAAACAATATGTTTAGTCTTGTTTAGGCTTGCTCAAAGTTGTGTAATTCATGTAAAGTTAGAATCGAGAGGCTGCAGATGTATTAGTACATTTCGGCCTGGCTTGATCGATCGAAAGTTAGACTCGATCGATCGAAAGTCGGCCAGAATGTTTTTTTCTGTAGAATTTCCAACTCAGCCCTATCTCATTAAACGTTTAGGGTTTTATGTTTTTGCCCTAGGTATATAGGGCAAAACCCTAGCCACATTTTGAGAGTTGTTCTGGTTGTATTGTTGCTCATATTTTGCAGTTTGTGTGAATCTTTTGTGAGATCCTTGAGGAGATTTCCTTCATATAAACTTAGGGTTTTCAAGGTAGAGATATTATCAACACCTTGATGATCAACTCAGTTGCTACTATTGGAGTTTAAAGAAACACAAGCGGGAGTGCTTGTAATTGCTGGAGAATCCAAGAAAGAAGGAGTCCGTGGATTCGAAGTTTGCACATGGTCGTGTCAGTAAGTTCTACTGGTGGGTAGCATTAGGAAGTCGAGCATGGGTGCTTGTAAGTCCTTTTGTATGAACTTCGATTCTTTCATATAGTGGATTCAAGTTTACCTTGAAGATAACTAGGTTAAATCCTCCCCAGATTTTTTACCGGTTTGGTTTTCCTGGGTAATCATATCTTTATGTTCTTTATATTTCCGCTGCTTTATATCTTGATATGATTATTTGATTGTGTTAACCTAGATTTGCATAATTTGACTAAGTTAATCACTTGACTAAATAAACTAGGTTAATCCAATTGTTGTTTTAAGGGGTCTAAAAACTTAACACTGTTCATTATTGAGAAATCTTCATTGAGAACAAATCAAGAAAATGTAATTCTTTATATTGATCCTACAAGAAATCCTACTGTTCAAAAAATTTGAAACTGATTCATGCACGTGTTGCCTAGAATTTAGAGGAAATCCCTATTCAGACAAGGCTAACATCTTGTGCTGAAGAACCATGTAAGCAAGTGATCTACCCTAGAATTGCCTTTGCAGGATACAGCTTGAAAGCTCATACAATTTGAAAAACTAGCTGCCAAAGATTTGGGGATGAGCTAGGTGTGGAAAACCTTAAATTCCCTTAACCTTCTTATAGAACTGTGAACCTGATGGTGAAGGCGTTTCATTACCACTACATTCCTTGAACTTTGAACAATACTCTATCAATTCCTTAGGATGTTCATGTGCTGGGTTTGTTTGGGTTGAGCCAACCTAGATTGGTAGCATATAATGCCAATTGAAAAGGATAAGGTCTCTGACAGCACTTCCTTTCAACTTTACGGAATTGACGGGTTCCACCAGGGTTTACTCATTGATCCCCACCAAATTCCATTGATGGCTGAAGAACCACACTCAACATCTCAATTTACAGCCACAAACTTTATTAAAAAAATCCCCAAACCAACAACGGTCATGCCTAGATTGCTAGTTCAATGCCTTTTAATAACATCAATGAAAAATCTGAATCCCATGTTACAAATTGTATCAACCACCACCAGGTTTTGGACATATTTCGAAGTTAAATTCTCTAATGCAGTTTGGTAAGCTTAATGGTGTGTTTGGAAGTTTGGAGAGAGAGAGGAGAGTAGGGGGTTAAGGGAGGGGAATGAGAGGAGAGGGGATGGGAATAATTACCCCTTCCCCTAATTTGGATGTTTTAAAATTAATGAGAAAGGAAATAGATATGCCTCCTCTTCGTTTGAATGTTTTAAAAATTAGGAGAGAAGAAGGGAGATGATTCTTCATATTAATTGATAACCATGACCATCTATTGTTTTTATTTATTTTTTATTTATTTTTAAGAAATAGATATAAATTGAAGTCATAAAGGTGAAATTGACAATTTAATTTTTTTTTAATACGAGTGAAACCCCTCCCCTCTCCTCTCCCTCCAAAATTCCTCCAATTTGAGGAATTAACAAAGAGTTAGTAGGGGTAAGATACCCCTCCAAACCCCTTGCCCCCCTTAGCAAATATTCAAACATGGTTTATTAAACCCTCCCCATCCCCTTACCTTTACTCTCCTCTCCTCCTCCTCCTCTATCCAAACAAGGTGTAAGGGATGAATTGGTGAAGATGGAGCATCTTTAGTGGCACCACAACTGTTGAGAGATGAATTGCTGGTGAATGGAAGAGATGGGGAGAGAGAGAGAGAGTCATTGGCGGGTGATAAGATAAGGAATAAAGAAATCCTTTGGACAATAGGAAATAGTCATGTCTCCCAATATTAGGCCAGGACAGGTTTAATGAATGGATTTTACTAAAACAAAACTGCCACCCGAACATTTAGAAATTTCAGGCTATTGGGCCCATTACCGACTAGCCTATTTGTTGAGATGATTGTGCCTTGTTGGGTCCATCATATTTATGAATGACAGTACCTGGTTTGAGTGTTTTTTTTTTGATAGAACACAAATTTATTGAGTTTAAGCATAAATTTATTCGTGTTAGTTACATGATAAACCTCGAAGTTTGATGTTGGTTACTAATTAAACCATGAAGTTCTAATTGCATCAATGTCTACCCCATAGTTTCAAGTAAATTTATTACAATCTGGATCCTGAATGAGTCTTTGTTAGGATAGTAAAATTTATATTGTTGGACTCAAAAATTTATGTTTCTCATTTACAACCAGGGCTTTGAAGGCGGCTACAATGATACTCAATCTTACAGCTGCAGACAATGGTGCATCTCTTACTGTTTGATTAAAGTATCCACTTTAACCCGTTAGCCTCAGATTATGCAATTGCTGTCTGATTAAGAGCTTTGGAGCAATCAATCCAGAAATTTTTTCTCTACACATGAATTTTGAAATTAGATTGTAAGACACTCTATTCTGTTTACAGTGTGCTTGACAGGCCAATGGAAATATTGTTCTCATTGAAATATTTGCAATTTGTTTTATGCAATAGAATCTGATTATTAACAAGCATTAGGAAGTTTGACTGTCAGGGTTAGGTCTAGAAATTTGATTTCTCAGAGCTGTTAGGAAGATATTCCATCCCGTTCTTGACAGCTTGAGAGGTTGGAGTCACCAACAGTCATGAATGAAATTTCATGGGCATCACAATTTTTCTGGCATCTGATATTGTTTTGTTTCAATTTAATTTGTCATCATAAGCCGCTGTATGGTTTTAGCAATCATTAGTCAATAAATTATTTAGAATGTTATTCTTTGCACTCCAAAATTTCTCTTCTTTGGACTAAATTACACTATTTACCGTTTTTATTTGGTGGTATTCATAGATACATAGGCTTTTGCTTTGCGTATCAAGTTATGTTTCTTATAGACCCTTCCCATTTTACTTCATTATGAAACTATGAACAATCTATTGTACCATAATGGATTATTGGAATTCTCTATTAGCATTGGCCTTAATCTGGAGGCTAGGATTTGATATGATCCTTTATGTGAAATTATACTTTTGTGTGCGTGCGTGCGGGTATAATTCTTTCATCAAGGACCTGCCTCTAATTATCTTTATTATTTTTTGAATGCTTTGGAATTTGTATTACCTCTCAATAGCAACCATCTCCCATTGAAAAAGAGGCCTGACATCCTGTTTGGGCTTGGAGCTTTCAGAGACTCATATCCTGATTTACTCCCTTAATCTCTTTTTTCAGTGGGACTCATTCAAACTTCTTGTTTCAAACCTACCTTCTTTTGTGTAAGTCCTTCCAGATCTTGAAGCTAGCAGGGGTTGCTTGAATATAAAACTACCTAAAATTATTTAATGAAACACTTGTCAATCTCTTTTGGATCAGAAATCCAATCATTATACCCTACTTTAATTCTGTTCATTTAATTCCTTCTTCTCTTAATAATTGTGGATACACGGAAAAATTGTGTTTTTGCCTTCTATAAGTCACAGTTACTGTAGTTTTTTGCTTCCACACAAACTCCTGCCTGCTGATTGATTCATCCAATTTTAGTTGAAGAAATTATAACATATTCTGGGCTGTGAGATATAATTTTTTATATTCATTTAACTTCTGCAAATTTAACATTTTGGCTGGTACTATGTTTGTGCATTCTAGGCTTAAATGCATTGTCTGTCTTATATGTTTGATATGAATTTTCTCTTTGTTTAATTTTGATAATGATTTCTTAAGAAATTAATCTTAGTTTATTGTCAATTTTGATGTTCATTTTATTAATGAATGTTAGAGGTGGATGTTTATTAACTTTTTAATCCTTTATTTTGGATGTTTGTTATTAATTAGGGAAGGATGAATAGTTTGTATTGGTCAGTATACCCTATGAGACTTCCAATTGGGTGGGTTGGTTGTCTAATATCTTTCCATCTTGTAACTTCACACTTAAATTAGTAGGGGAAGTAGATCAGACTATTTGTGTTAGTAATGCACTCTTGTAATTTAGTTTTCTTAGATTATAAGTAAGACTATAGCGGTGTAATTTTTATATCTTTAGAATGTAACTAGGATTTAATATGATGTATAATGATTGTTGGGGATAATGGGATAAATAATGAAAGAACACAAGAAATTTAAAGGCCTAGAGGTATGAATGAATTGCTATCTTTAAGACAATATTTGCCTTCAGTCAAAGAGTTTGCTCAAGGGTTATAGACAAATCTAACTACAGGATACAACTAAGCTCGAATTCTTTCAAGAAGTTAACTTGGTAAATTATGTGAACATCTCTCTAATAGTGTAAAAATCTGTGAAATATTGAATATAGAGTGTGCCTTAGAAAGGTGCTTTGGAAAGTAAGTCACTTTGGTTGATACAAGTCTCCAAAATTGTGCCCTGGATGTTACTAGCCATTATAGACAGGACAATGTCTTACTTCCTCATTTTTCTGCAAAATTCAGTAGAATGGTGTGATCATCCTTCCTTGGAAGCAAATTGGTGGAGAAGCAAGATTGTTGTCCACTTCACATCCTACGTCTTAATACTTCTTCTGCTAAAGAAATTGAACCCATGAACCTAAGTTTAACAAGAAAAAAAATCAAAGAGATTTAGACATCAAATTGAGCACTAATTTTGATAAGATAATTTTAATTATAAAAATACAAAACCAACCTCAAGAATATCTCATAATCTCCCAATCTAAATAAAACTTGCTTAATTTAATGCGCATGATAGTGGCCCTTTTTTTCACTAACAAAATAAACATTTCCAAGATGCATGAGACTAAGAAAAAGTACGTAGTCCTTTCCTTACCTTACATAGACTATAGAAGTACCTTTAAAATTCAAATGTAAATATAATGTAAAGTGAAAAGTTCATCCTAGCAGTTTGATGTCATATTTGCATATTACCTGACTTGACAAAGAATTTTGGGATCAATCCTATTAGAGCCAACACTTCTTATACTGGTTAATAGACTTTGAAAGTCACCAATAGCACCTGCACTCACCCAGTCCAGAATTTGTTTGTTTTCAAAAAGTTTCTCAAGCTATTTGCCGGTTGAGAGCACAAAAACACTTAGAATTCCCATATGCTTCAAGAGTTACAAAATAAATAATAGATACAAAGGAAAAATTAAGTTTTCTTGACCTTTCAATTTAATTTAGTAACTCTTCTCAAATAGTAGCCAAAGGTCTTATAAGTCAAGGATAACTGATTTGCATTAACATGTGGGGGAAAATATATCATTGTAAATACAAAATTCCTAAGAAGAGTCAATTGAGGTGCTAGAAGCTACATTAATGATCGGTTTGCCAAAAAAAATGTACAATGATCATCATATATAATTTTGAGTGTAACTTTGCTTTAATAATAGAAAAAAAAAATTTTCCAAAGCCAAAGTAATTCTTCAAGCACTTTAATGGTTTGAGGGGGAAAAACTTAAATGCCATGAACATAATGTATGTTGCTTTCGGATTAGATTAAATGCCATGAACACCACAATTGAGAAACAACAACAACAACAATAGAGATACTTATAATGTGCCCCATCAAGATTGATAGGAAAATCATACATTCTTATCCACTTCATGGTTTCCCTAACAACACAAATTATTCAATAGACTACGGATGTTATATATAAGTAACAACAACATCAAAATAGGAACTTGGTGCTTCTTTCCATTTTTTTACCAGTATGTGTGTGTACACAATGTTATTCACCTTTCAAGCATATGTGAAAATATCAACCATTTGAATGATAAAAAGTAAACCATTGCATTTCCTAACAGAGTTATTAGTTCTATTAATTCTTTTCATTATTATTTCAAGTTCTTTGATTTTAATATTGTCAACAGACCTATCTTCAATCAATTCTTTTCACTACAAAATGCTTATAGTTTTATTACTATTATTACGCAAACATCAATGCTCGAATGAAAGGCTTAATTTTTTTCAATTAAAAAAAAGTAATTGAAAACTATAGACACTAACTTAATCTTATCAGCTTCTTCCTGTAATTTCCTCAACAATAATGCTTAATAAACTCAATGCAGTTCCTTTTAATTTTGTTTTAGAATAACCCAAACATAACATTTTCTATCCCAAGTTCTTTGCAGGATTTCATCGAACACCTAGTACTCATTTTAATAACCCATCTAGAACCCAATCGCTAATACAGCTCCCCAACCAAAAAAAAATCTAATTAAAACAAAATTAGTCAACATTTATAAGGTTCATCCACTTCTTTTGGATCTCTCTTTTGTTTAATTTTTCTTCCTTCTTTTTTTTTATAATTTTTTTTTATAATGGAAGTTCACTCAACATTCTCAAATTTTTGTTTTCAATATGCAACATTAAGAAGTAGGAAAGCAACAACAAAGCAGCACTGATCACATGAATAAGGACCTGAGTAGGCTTGCTCTTGTGACTGCATTATTAAGTCATGTTATAAATGAAAAGAAGTAACTACATAAACTAAGAAATCAACACAGAACATGTAAGGAAACCAAATGATTTAATTGATTAAATAGTTGTATGTTATAGCAAAAAGAGTGTTGAAATTACAACCAACAAAAAAAAAAAAAAAAACTAAATAATGAATTTACTATAAATTGATATATATACAAAATATAGAGATGAAGGATAACAATGCAACAACACTCATCAGGGTTCCAAAGGTAAGCATTGATTAGTCACATCAAGTGCAACAACAGAAACAAAAAGCTACATGATAATTTCTGGAATCTTGCAGAGAAAACAATATCGTATTTCCACATAATTGTCAAAAATCTGAACCACAGGACCCTTAGAACCTCTCTAAGGAGCAAGAATGATTCAAGGCAAGATTTCTACTTATAATCACCTGTCTGACATGATGAACAGCAGCTTTCTGCTGATTGGTTTCCCTTAGTCTTTCAATAGACTGAAACTTCCCTTCCAAACATCCTTCATGCATAACCATCAGTTTATAGGCTACCTGCGTAGTTAGAGAAAGTGCACAAACTCCAATAGTTAATAGTAATTAAATATTACCCTCATATTCAAATGAATAAGCAGAGACCTAGTATAGACATGCTTGCACAGAAAATTGATGACATGCATTACACAGAAAATTGATGACATGCTTGCATTCCAAAACCAATGGACATATAGACATGTTTGATGCAAAACAAAATGTCCTTAGCCTAAAATTCACTTTGGAAGTTAATAAAAGTTAACTAAGGATTATCTCAAAACCCGCAACTCTATTATCAGGTGATAAAATGGGCCAACAACCCTTAACAATTGGAAGATTACTGCAAACCCTAAGATTTTCACCAAACAAAAACACCCATCATCAAAAATATCCATCCACAAAGAAGAATTCGAGTGAGTGACTTACAAAAATCCTGACCAATAGAAAAAAGATTAACAACCATCAACTATGGTGATCTCCTAATATCAGGGCTACCCAAAAAAAGGAAAAAGGAAAAGATTGAATGCTGCACTAACCTGACTAAGGTCTTAAAAAACATAATTTCTTTACCACTTTATAGACACTATAATAAGACCGACATCTGAAGTCAAATTGCATAACATGAAAAAAAAAATCCTGAAAAATTATAAAACATAATATACTAATTGAATGTACTAACAAAACTCCATTATCACATACAATTATGGACTCTGCCAATTCAAGGTTGAATAATTTAGAGAGTGCATACCTCCTCAATGCTGCCATCCTCAACATAAGTACTAAGAGACTTGAGAAAAAACTCGTCAAGTATAGCTTCTAAATCATCAATATATGGGGGCCCTAGTGGGGAAAGAACCAATTTTATCAGTGAAAGAATTGAAACAACATTTCAATTGTGAAACCCATACCAATGGGGATTAAAGGTTCCTCACCTACATCTTAAACAAAATAAACAGAACAATCAAGCCCGACAACAGTGCCTTGTCATTAATAACACCAGAAATAGAAAGAACCTGAAGCATTCTATATCAGAGTCAAAGTCCCTTTTTCCCACGTACACACCACCTGAATGAGAAAAAGAAAATTAGAACCTTAAACAGGAGATATTACAAAAGCAGTCATCATATTCAAAATATTATCACTCTATTTTAAGTGAAAAGTTGAGATTCTTCCAAACAGAGGTATATTTTTTTTCTATTCCTTGTTTTCTTTGTAATTTAAATTTATCATCAATTTTCAGCTATTTTCCTTTCGTCAACTTAATTAACCTGAATTTTCATGGAATCAGATGGCTAAACGTAAAAATATCTTGCTAAATTACATGCTCTTTCTAAAGATAACTCCATCATTGCCCCACTTGTCATTAAGCTTTGACCTATATCACATTAAAAGTAAATCCCTCTCTCCCACCCTCAGCTTCACAATGATTATAAAATTAACACAGTTATTATATAATAAGAAGTAAATTACTAATTCCATACAAACAAAAACAAACTATAAAATAAACTGATACAAACCCGTAGGAGAAAGAAGCCAATGATTTGAAACAACAGCAGAATTTTATCAAACAATTTGTGAGCATATTACTAAAATGTATATATTGATTACTATCTTAGGCATTGCAAAACTAATCAGCGCTGTCAATTTCAAAAACTTAGCAGTCTCAATTTTGAAAAGAGAAAAAATACTAATTGTAATGAATTTCGTAAATGATCACTCAAAACCAAACCAATCTAATTCAAGCCAGAACTAACACAACAATAATTTAAAATGTTAAAAATTAAAAACTGGCCAAATTACCTATCAGCAGCATGCTAATGGAAGCCTAACTCAAAACAAAATCTAATTGAAATAACTAAATCTAAACCAATCCAACCAAGAAATTCAAACCTAAATCATATTCAATCCCCATATTTGAAAATGAAAAGGAAAAAACCAAAAACAATAAGGTATGTAGTTTTTCTTGTTATCTACAATGAAGTGTACCTAAACAGATCATCAGTTTTTTTTTTTTTTTTTTTGGTGGTATTCAAAAAAAAAATTAATTAATTAAAATGAGACACACCCGTTCAGCAATCTTGAACAACCATACTAACCAACCAAAACCTTCAAAACAAAAATAAAATCGCCACAAAATCCAAAATAGCAGCAGCCCCAACATAACATTGAATCAAAGAAATCATAATTACTTGTAATTATTTGAATAAACAATTACTTTGAATTATTATCCGAAAGATTGAGTGACTAAAAGTGTAGTGCCGTTACAAAGTCCATTACTTTGGTTTAAACTTCGAAGTAACATTATTCGCAGACCCACATTCAATCTGAGTTTATGGTTTGGAACATTAAAAAATCTTATCAGAGTAATATGGAATTGAAAAGAGTAGAAGTCAAATGGATAAGAATGATAGTTAGGCTGTCCTACAGCTGCAACCCATGTAAATGTCCAAGGTCTTTCTTAAAAACTTTCTCCTAGTTTAAGGAAAATATAATCATTTATCAATAAGTAATTTCTCTTGAGTATTTACCAGTCAACTTACAGATCAAGCCTAAGGCCTTGTCTGTGATCTGTAGTTTGAGCTCTTTTACAGATTCTGCTGCTAAATGGCATGCAATTTGGAAAAGATACTAACAACTACATGTTATTTTATATTGTAGATTGTAGTCATAACATTTTAGTCATTCTGGCTTTAGTTCTGTCATCTGTGTAACAATCCATTGGTTAATTTAGTTATTGCCCGTGAGAGTTGTGGTTAAGTTGTTAGATGTTTGTTAGCATAGTTGAGTTACTGTTCAGTTAATCCATTATAAGTAGTCTCTTGTACAGTAATTCAGAGGTTAGAGTGGAATAATACAAGTTTTACTTTCTCTCATACTCTCGGCTCTACGATTCTGCATTTCCCTCCTTTCTTCTAATTTTTCTTGTATCAAATACTTAACTATCAAACGCTTGGCTATAATTTTCACACCAACCAATTCTCAATTAGTAATCTCCAAAGGTGTCAAAAATTAAGAATTAATATGTTGTAACTTGGTAGTGCCAAAAATTATGAGCTCTACCTGCACTAAAAAAAGCAAGTTTAGATTTCTTAAATTCTAATACTTAAGAGTGGGGTGATTCAAGGAAGCAAAAGTTATCCTGTAGATGAAGTTACAGTTCACAATCCAAATGTCTAATTCACATGCAATCTTTAATATTAAATTCCGGAATTCTTCAAAACAACTTTAAATGACCACAAATATTTTCAAAAAGTTTGTCACAAATCCTGTTAATTTTTCATTGGGAGTAAGGGAAATAAAAAGAAAATCTGAAAAGGCCCAAAGCAAGCAAAGGACGGAGCTAAGCTTGACCATTTTTTAAAAAAAATATTAGTATATGTATAAGTATTAATTTTAGCAATTTTGTTATATAAAATTACACTTTGTCCTCTTACCAATAGCATTGATTCTTTTAAAAGCAATGCTATAACCACAAACTTTTCTATAACATTTTTATAAATTATTGACATAGTAAATTCTTATTAATTCGCATCCAGGCTCATTACTTAAATAATTTTTTTACTTACTAATAATCACTCAACGCATCAGCAATTTATAAACAAGTTTATAACTCTAACATTTTCCTCATTTTAAAATCCATAAAAAAATTTATAACTCTAAAATCTAAAACAAAATATACAAAGCCAAACAAATCACAATAAAATTTATCAATAGCAAAACTAAAAAAATTAAGTCCATCCAACAAATTTTATCCAAAACAAACAATCCAGCCCTATAAAAAATTTTAAACAAATAATTTTTTCCTTAACTAGAGGCAGACACACATTTAAGGGGGAAAAAAAAAAAAACCCTTATCAGCTAAACAGCAGCAGTGTCATTGGCAACACAAAGTTCCTGGTTGACTATCTCATGAAAAAAATAAAAAAAATTCATCGTTCTTTAAAGCTAGTGTCTTCTAGATATTTTGTAATTCACACATCAACACGCAATTATGCACATAATCATCTATTTATTCATGCTTTGAACAAACTTTTGCAAGCGGCTTTTTCCTTTAATATAAAAAGTTACAGAATGCAAAAAAAAAAAAAAAGAGAAAAAGTTACTCTATTAAATTAAATGTGCTTCCTCTCAATCAAATTAAATTTGGCCATCAACATGTCTCTTAGCCAATTGCAAAGCATCATTGGATTCCATTAGTAAGCTTTGAAAAATCTCCTTTGCATCTCCTTCTATTATAAACAGTGCAAAAATAGAGAGAGCGAAAGAAAGAGGAGAGAGACGTCCAAAAGGGCAATCAGTTACCTTTTATGTGGACCAAAATTTCAGTTTCTGGAGCGCCTTGCAACTATTCCTTGATTGTAATGGTGGAGGATAGATATGAATGTTGGGGATTCGAGCAATCTTATGCCAATCCTCGCCGCTGTCTTTCTTGCACCGCCTCTGCAGATGTGGACATCTGTTAATTCTCAATGTTTTGAGTGCCGTAAGATTTTGCAACTCGTCCGGTAAAGACATTAGATTATCGCAGCTCCAAATTTGCAAAGATGAAAGTGACGTGAGGCATCCTATCTGCTTCGGCAAGGAAACTAACTCCGGACATCCGCTAATAAATAAGTCCTCAAGGCTAGTTAAATATTGAATTCCTTCAGATAAAGAGCATAATTTGTCGCAGCTCAGAATCGATAACCTCTGTAGTGAAGATAAGCCCCGCAATCCATTTACCGGAAAGGACAAAATATTTCTACAGCCACATATATCGAGTTCCCGTAAAGAATGTAGGTACTGGAGTCCTTCTGGCAGACTTTCGAGTCCCTTACAACCCTTAAGTTCAAAGCATTTCATTGCAGTAAGATTTTGAAACAGTCCATCCGGAAGAAGTGTCGATTCATCCATTGCTGCAATATGAAGGGAAGAAAGTGAAGTGAGATTCATCACTGACTTAATTAACACTGCATTGCTGCAACGGATACTCAAGCTTGTAATGGAAGGAAAAATAGGCATTTCAACTAACTTCGGGCACTCGTAGATATTTAATGTGCTTAGGCAGGGAAAATTTTCTCTTCCATCCATTGTTCGCCATTCCTCCAAATTAGCCATCGTTTCTAAGTCCAATTTCTCCAATGATGGGAACGAAATTGCACTATCTCCATGTAACTCATTGCCAAGATACTTCACATAATCCATGCCACTTATTTGAAGAACCTTGAGGAATGGTAGTTTGCCAAGAGGTGGCAGATGTTCACATCTTTCACACTTAATTAGAGAAATTTCAACCAGATCATCAAGGAGTAAATCTTGCATCCATGTTGGAAATTTTGAACCCAAATAGTTATGAATGTGCAACACTTTCAGATTTGAATGAGGTTGGAGACCATCAAGAACATCTTCAACCTGTTCTGGTACAGGGCACTGACTTTTGTTCTGCCAAACCAGACTTAGTGAATGAAGACTTTGTTTCCCAATCAAATTTGCATTTTTTGCCTCCGCAAAATTTCTTACATTATCAAGTTCCTTTATTGACAACTCATTTCGAAGGTGTAGTCCTTTCAGCTCACTTATTTGATTACCATTTTCCTTGCCAACGATGAAGATGCTTAATGATTGGAGGCACGTTAGTTGTCCCATCCCTTCAGGCATGCAAGAAAGAGAATCACAATTTCTAAGCCCAAGATAGGTAAGGTTTTTCATGTGCCTCATACCATTGGGCAACTTATGAAGAGAGTGACAATAATCTAGTTTCAGCGTTTGCAGGTTCAAGAGGCAAGTTATTGATTCAGGTAAAACTTTGACGTTTAAACAAGACATGTCGAGATACCTCAAGTGTTTTAAACTAGTGATTGATCTTGGTGCGTGTTGTACGTCGCACACCCGAAGATACTTTTGTTTCAAAATGATGGATTGAAGAGATTTATACTCACCATAAACATTTGATAACGCAATGCATGAGCGTAGAGAGCGGACTTTGCATACTTCAACATCCCAAGAAGTGCCTTGAGTAAAAGACAAGTGACGAATCATTTTTTGAACTTTCACCCCTTTACCAGATTCCACCACAACGCATTCAAGCTCCATAATAGACTGAGCAAGGTCATGCATAAGATCATGCATTTTACATGTTATGCTAATAGAAGAATACTCCACAACATCTTGAAAGAAAGATCTCCGCACTAATTCATTGAAGATAAAAATGCCAACATCATGCGGCTTCAATGATTCCTTAACGGGAATAAAACCATTAGCCATCCACAATTGTATCAGCTTATCCCTATTAAGTACGTGATCTTTGGGAAATATACAGCAAAAAGCAAAACATTGCTTTAGATGTGGGGGTAAATGGTGGTAACTCAACCTCAACGCAGGCAAGATGGAATTTTCACCTTCTAATTCCCAAATTTGACTTTCTTTCACAGATAACCACTCACTTTCCGTACTTTTTAAGCTCATGAGGCTTCCAAGAGCCTTTATTGCTAGAGGTACCCCTCCACACTTCTTCACTATTTCCTTGCCAATTGATTCCAATTCTGATCTCTCCTTTGGCCTTCCCATCCCAAATGCACATCTTGTAAACAGGGACCAAGAATCATTCTCTGACAAACATCCTATGTGGTGTATAGGTAGTGTGGCCATCATAAGCGCTACATTCTCAATCCGGGTTGTCACTATAACCTTACTTCCGTTCGACCCACACCTCAACACATCATTTAAGCCATTCCATTTGTCATGGCATTCGTTCCAAACATCGTCCAAAACAAGCAAAAATTTCCTCCCACGCAATTTTTCCTGCAAGCGTTGCTGTAATGGGGCCAACTCTGAAAGATCACATGGACTACCATCAATGGACTCTATGATTGCTCTTACCAATTTTCTCATATGGAAATCATCTGATACACACACCCAAATTCTCATATCATAATGCCTCTGTACCCTTGCATCATTGTAGATCAACTGTGCAAGTGTTGTTTTCCCCAAGCCCCCCATGCCCCATACGGCATAAATAGCAAGATTATCTTGATCAGACACATCAGTGAGCAATACTTGAATGATTTTTTCTTTCTCTTCACCTCTTCCATAAATCTCACTTTCAATCACAACTGGGCCAGTTTGTCTTCTTTCTATATCAAAGACTTCAATGTTTATGTCTCCCTCTCTCAAGTGAAACTTAGATCTCTCCATAGAAATGGATTCCAGTCTATCCCTCACATTCTTCAGTTTAGGTGCCATCTTCATGCGAAATATAAGTCGGTTTTGAAGAGAAAAGAAGCTACTTACTTGGCTTATCACACCTTTCTCTTTCTCCGCCTTTTGTATTAGAGCTTCAGTTGCAAACTCGTCCAGAACATCATCTGCATCATAAGCTCCTTCTTTGAGCTTTCTCAGCCAATTCCTGATAGCCTCACTCTTCCACTGCTTCTCCTCTGCATCTTGCAGAACAGCTTGGATGGTGGAAAGCGTGCTCTCAAGGTTGTCAAGCTCATCTCTCAGCCCCAAAGCAATTCCCAATTCTCGAAGTGCTGAAGTATTCAAGTTACCCACCATAGAGCTCACCAGGGCAGATAGAAGTATGTCCGCCATTCCGTCTCTCTCTCTCTCTATCTGTGTCTCTCTTTCTCACTTATTCACTCACTCTGGCAACAAAATGCGGACGAAATGGCTAAATAACCATAAAATCCTAACAATATAATTAGTTGTCAACGTTTTCAAACTATTTTTTTTTTAGCACCTCGAGTCTCAGAAAATCGAGTTATGCGCTCATACCTCGAGTCTTTGATGCTCGATTTTTGTAGTTTGACCTGGCCTAGTTCCACGTGGCATCCCACGTGGAACTCGAGTCTCAGAGACTCGAGGTCTAAACCAATATTTACCCCACAGTACTCCAGAAAGAAATCAGAGCATGAAGAAAAAAAAAAAACCTGAAGAAGAAGAAAGAAGCCGAAAGCCAGAAGAAAAAAATTTTGGTATTTTGGTTTGTGGATGCTGCGCGACTCTGTGATCTGATTCTTTCTCTCTCTCTGTGATCTGATTTTTTTTTTTTTTTTGGTATTTTGGTTTGTGGATGAGAGAGTTGGATGCTGAAAATATTTTGAAATTTTTTTATTTGGACCTCGAGTATCTGAGACTCGAGTTCCACGTGGGATGCCACGTGGCACTAGGCCAGGTCAAACTATAAAAATCGAGCATCAAAGACTCGAGGTATGAGCGCATAACTCGATTTTCTGAGACTCGAGGTGCTAAAAAAAAAAATAGTTTGAAAACGTTGACAACTAATTATATTGTTAGGATTTTATGGTTATTTAGCCATTTCGTCCACAAAATGCTATTGGAATACAGGATAGCTCAGGGGAAGTGAATTGCCAAAAGGGCATTGCTTAGTTACTTTACGTGTAAAAGTCTTTCTAGCTTTGGCTCCACGCGGTGTGGACTTGACTCGAAGGGCCGTTTGGATACCGCTGAAAACTGAAATTGAAAATTGAAAAATACTGTAACAAAATAATTTTTAAATATGTAAATAGTATTATGAGATCCATTTTTAATGAAAAAATTGTTAAAAAGTGAAAATTATGGGTCTATAAACAGTAAAAATAGGTAGAAAAGTCACATGTTGCGGCTACTGTTCAATAAACAGTAGCCACAACAGTATTACTACAGTAACACTGTCTCTAAAACTGGGGACGCGTGGAAAAAAAAAAAAAAAAAAAAGCTGAAAACGTGCAACACTGGTCTTAAACGCTGAGGCCAAACGGTCTTTCAGGCAGCATATTCTGCTTTGGATGCTAAATTGTTAATGTCCTTTGATTGGCTAGAGAGGCTACATCTGGCTCCACGCGGTATTGACTTTACTACTGTTAAGGATAATATTGCCGGCCAAAACAGTGGTGACGTGTAGCTGTAGCTGCATAAAATTCAAATTTAAATCAGGTCTGTGTAGCAGCTGTAGATAAATATTTAGCTCTTGATTTGAATTGTAAGAGAGTTTAGATTATGTTCTACGAATATTTGCTATGTAAGTAAATAGAAAAATAATTATAGAAAACTAAAAGATAACAATTTAATTAAAGAAAATGATCTAACATTTCTAATAGTAATGAGAAAGAAATTTTTCAAAATTAAAATTGATAAAATTCTAGCTTAGATTGACTATACATATCATAAGAACGACTAAGTGAGTTAGTAATTATTTAAATAAACAAGGAAAAATGTTACCAAAGTTTGAATAAAATATCTTATTTAGTAATAAAATATCTCTAAAAATGATTTTTTTTAATATATAATTATAATATAAAAAAGCTAAATAAATAATATTTAATTGATAGATTATCAAAATAATAGTTAATTAATATTTAAATATAATAGAAAGACCTCACAATACTTTTTTTTTCGGGGGGAGGGGGGTGGTTAAAGTTTTGCAACCACTGAATTAGTTACATCTTTTCAAAGAGTCGTGGCTCTTCTTTAAATATAACTTTTAGCAACAATATTATAGATACACTCAATTTCATAACATGTTGAAATGATTTAAAAGTGGATATGTGACTATAAATAGGATATTGCACATTGTAGGAACTTGAAAATTGATGGCTCAAACCCACTAAGAAAAGTAGTTCATTGTCTTTCAAACCAAACTCAAACAATAGAAGGTTCTTATTGTAGAGAGTGGGAAGACAATTCTGGTGTAATTCTGAGCTAAGTTCAGGTCTAAGGCTGAAGAGCCCAAAGTAACAAAGAAAAACAATTCACATTATAATTGAGAATAAAGCTCTTCTCGGTCAGGTCCAAGATTTAGTTCTTAGTAAAAAAAAAAAAAAATGAATAAATAATAAATAATAATTATGTGGCAAATGGCATAGCGATAAGGTAGCGCAACCGGAGCTCAGTAATAATAAATGTCACGCTTCAACTTTTTGTAATATATAGATATAGATTGATTAATTATTGATTATTATTTTTTATATCATAAACAACTTGCATCTTAGGATAGAAATAGACATCCTAAGATAAAAGAAATTGAAAAATTGGAGGTTTTGCTTCTTTTGTTCCAGAAATTCATTCTTCATAAATAAAATCCAGTTGGTGAAAGAGAGACTTTCCCTTGAAACAACATCACTAAAGAGAGAGAGAGCTCTAATATGCTTAACTGTAAGATTCACTAAAAAAAAAATTCTTTCACCAATTTTCGTACACAATATTGGATACCTAATTACTGCCAACCTTGATTCAGAAACAGCTTATCCAAAATTGCTATTTACCATTAGGAAAAATTAATTTTGAGTGAAATCAAAAGGATATCATTTACCAATTATAAAACAAACTCTAGGAACCAATAGATTGGTGTTGCAAATTTTTAGCTCCAAACTAATTTAGAGTTATCTTGCTTCAACCTATGATTAGACATGGCAAAACGAGTTAGAATTTTCTAACCTAACTCGAAAAATATCCAACCCAAACCCGATTTTTTTGACCCAAAGCAAAAACAAGTTGACTCGTGACCCGAATCATTTTTTAAAACTTGTTTTTTTGGTAAAAAAATAATAAAATTAAGACAATATTGGTTTAATTGTTTGTTGTGAGTTCTAAGGAAACAATTGAGACATTTACATAACTGCATGCAAATGAATTGAAAAATGAATGATTGAGCATTCTGTAATGAGTAAAGATTTTTAGATATCAAATAGCAAAGTACATGCCAAGATAATCAGATTACCGTAGAGTTAAAAACATAGATTTAAAAATTGTAGACATGTGTGAGAAACATTCATAAATATGAAAATAGTGAAGTCAAAATATCAAATTAGCATAAATTATGAATACTTAGACCTATTTTTTAACAATTTATGTCCCAAATAAATGGCTTTTCAAAATAAATTATGATATTTCCTAAAGTATGTGTTGCTTAACAATGATATGATAATCATAAAAGAGACCATGTATAAATAAATAGACAATCAACTTTAATATATATTCTCAAATTGAAATAGAGTGTCAACTACAATTGATAATAGATTATAAAATTAATTTTCAAGATTGTAAATTTCTTATATGTTTCTATTCTTTATCAAACGAGTTATCCAATAAGTCATTTGTAATTATGCTTTATATTTTGGAATGTTGATATTGTGTAGAAATAAAATTTTTGTATTTGTTTTATTTTTCTTTGTGTTATTTTGTTTTAGTTAGCAATGTTGGGATTTGTATAATTTTAAAATTATTGAATAAATATTAATAAGTTTAACTGAGTTCATTTTTTATATAAGTGATGAATTCAAAGTAATGCATTTTACATCAAGTAATTTGTTGCATGACTTTCCAAATAGCAAATACATGTTGTTTTCTTTATTAAAAAAAATTCATGTGAAAAATACGGTCAACTCGACCCGACCTGCAACCCAATTAACCCAAACCCGTTTTTAACTTGCTTAAAATGACCCGTTTTGATCCGCAACCCATTTGACCCGACCTGAACCTGACTTGACCCACCCGTTTGCCATGTCTACCTATGATGGGGTGACTGAAGATACCATCAATATGTAGTTTTAGTCACATAAATTTTTAATGAGTCATGTGACTTTTTGAATAATACACATGGATAGTCTTATAAATTTTCTAGTAATGTGTTGGAAATTAAAGATTTCTTTAAACCATTTTGAAGCCAAATTTTTGCCACTGGTATCAATATTGTTTTTTTATTGACTAACCTACCCTTGGTTAACATTCTTAATTATACCTTGATAAATTGATGAAATCTCTATTTTGCATTTGAGTTATATGGTTTATTTTTTTTGGACAAACAAAAGTGTTCAGACCTCTTTAAGTATCTGACTATTTCTTTGGGCATGTGCACACATCAGATTATTATAGAGACAAATCTCTTAGAATGGCCCCAGAATGCTGGCAAGAGACTTTGAACTCAGGATATCATAGATATCATAAGATCTTAGGAAACACTAAGTCAACCCCTTGAGATTAAGTTATTTGGTTTACTTAAAAGTTAGTTCAATTGAATTAGTTATTCAAGTAACTTGGACAAAAAATTGAGATTTTAGCGCATCCTTTTTGCTTATCTCAAAGTTAAGGTGAGGCTGTCATTTCTATAAAACTTTAAGGTTTCTATGTTTCTTTATGCATCAAAAGAAGTAAGTATAATTCTCTTTAAAACAAAATATCCTCCCATAAAAATTTGTGAAGGTTAGGGTCATATCTTCAAAACCCACTTTATACATTAGGTAATTTTCTATCAAGACAAGCCTATTCCTCAGTTTGATCCATGGTAATGTTTTAAATTTTACTCTTTCTCTTTTATTTTTTATCTGCTACCCATTTTATCTTGCACTGCCCTTTTATTTCTTTCTTATACAGTAATTTTGTGTTTTCAAATGGCATATTTTAAAATTGCTATTTAAAAAAAAAAAAAAAGGAAAAAAAAACACTTAACATTTATTCTTTTGTTTAGAAGATGAATCGCTATTGCAAGATTCATCTTCTAAACAAATTTGTAATGCCTTAAATAATCTTCTTTTAGATCCAAAGCTATGAGAAAAGATCTCATATTTTCATCCTAATGACCAGAACGAAATAAAAATAACATATTACAAAGAGGTTGTTGGCAACCATTAGTTTGTTTAGACCCCTTAAAAAGTAGATTAGTTTAACCTAATGAATTAGCCAAGTAGCTATTTAAGTTAATTATGAGATCTAGGTTAAACTGCAAAATATCATATCATGCACTGTAGAAAAGCAAATAACACAACGATATGATTATCTAGGAAAACCAATGAAATCAAAAGTTTCAAGATAAAAACCTGGAAATGATTTAACCTAACTATTCTCAAGGTAAATAAATCCACTATGATAAAATCGAAGTTTACAAAAGAGTTAACCCTAAATCTGATGCTTCCCCCAGTAGAACTTATTAACACAATCACATGCAACTCCAACTCCACAGACTCTTCTCTCTTGAATTTGCAGCACACAAGCTTCCGCGCTTATGACTTTGAGATCCCACTCAAAGGTTTCAAATCACCAGTCGTTGTTAATCTTGTAGCAGCAACTAGATTCCACCAGCATTTAATTATAGATCTTGTTCCGGTAAACACTTGTAAAGTTAGAAGGTTACAGAACCTCTCAGATCTCACAAGAGTAACTCACAAGTCTTCCAAGAGTCTTCAAAACGTGGTTAGGGTTTTCCTTTTATGCTTAGAAGTGTTGGACTAAAACCCTAAACGTTTTCGTAGGCTTGGGCCTAATTTAAATTCTGCAGAATTTGATTTACTACGATTTTCGATCGGTTGGATCTAATTTTCGATCTGTCAAGCTTCACTGAACTTGAACTCTCCTTTCTATAGCTTGAATGTTCTTAAATATTGATTTATACAATTTTGAACAATGTCTAACACCTAATCTAGACATGTTTTTGTTCTCAGTTTGCCAACATACACAAAATAGAAATCTAAACATTTAATCTGAAATCTTTTGAACCTAACAGCAAGCTCTTGACCATGCATGATTTTCCTAAAAATGAAATTAGTGGAGCATTGCATCGATTTAGTCCTAATTACTTTGCCAAATACAAAAATTAGTTAGAACAAATTATAAATAAATAAAAAATATTATGCATTTTGTTTATATTGTTGCAATGAAAGATCAATAGTTTAACAATTGATTGACCATGTATATTGAAAAAGATGTAGTTGATAGAATTGAAAATAAACCTATCATAAAATGATTTCAAAATATGAAAACTTGTAAAACAAAATTCATAACTTTATATATATTTGAGCATGTTTTTTTTGTGATATCAATATATTCAAGTTTTATTTTTATTATTCTAAAAAAATGTTTTATTTTTATTAAATTTTTTTAATTTAATTTTTTTAATGATCACCCTAAGAAAAATTATAGAGCCGCCACTAGTACAAAGAGATTATTATTACCAAAAATAATAATAATTCAAAGGCTGCACCTGCACCTTCTGGTGTTGCTAAAGTAGATTGCAATGCTTCAATGACCACCAAACCAAAGTAGCTGATGAGAAATAGGTCTGATAGTAGTGAAAGAGTTTGTCGTCCTCAAAAAAAATACCAAAGCAAGTTATTGCATGTTCCAATTTTAAGGATAAATCTCTTTGTTTATATGAGAAATCCTCTATTGTTAAAAATAAACAAAATGATATTGTAGAAGATGAGGTTGCAGTGGCTTGACATCTGGGCCTAATGATCCCCGAGCAAATAGAAGGCTTGCGGATTTTACCCTCTACAATTCTAATGGAAAACCAGAGTTTGTAGAAATGGTGCAAGTTGATGATTTATTTTTTTCAAGTACCATCCTGCTTTTGGAAGAAAATTCCAAAAAAAGGGAAGGAAAAAGGTGTGAGATGTGAAGGCTTTGGGCGGATTGAATCGTGGGAAATATCAGGATATGAAGAAGGCACACCAGTGATTTGGGTCTCCACTATCATAGCAGATTATGATTGTGCTAAGCCGGCAAATGGCTACAAAAGTCCATGTAATCTATTCCTTGAAAAGGTCAATGCATGTGTGCAGGTCTACCAAAAACTGTCAAGGACTCCTGGTGGTGACCCCAATTTGACCCTGGATGAATTGCTTGCAAGGGTTGTCATCTCCATAAGTACTACTAAGACATTCTCACTTGAGAATATTAGAGAATTTATTGTTTCTCAAGTTGAATTCATATACAACCAACTAATTGGTTTAGACAGCACATCTAAAGAAAATGAGCAAACTTTTAGAGACTTGCCTAATCTACCCGATGTACCTAAGCCCTTCAAGCTCCTACTCCAACAAGACTTTTCAGAACCATGTCTTGTCTAGCTATCCAGATTCCGCAATACGTCTGATTGCATCCACCAAGCCTCACCGGCTTCTTTTGGCAAATCTCCAAAGCTTCCCAAACTCTAAAACACTCTCTACACTCTAAATAGGTGTGAGTTGTGTTTGGGTACAAATCTCCTCTCAAGGTATGACAATGGGAAAGGGAAGGAGAAGAAGCTACAATGATTTCTCACTAACGATGAGTAGCTCTCTCTGTAAAATATGGGTGTGTGTGTTGTAGAAAACATATCTAGGGTTTTTCTCTTTGAATGGCATCTTTTACATTTGTGGATAATAAGGGTTTATATAATATGAGTGAAGGATAAGAAAGTCACTCTCAAAAATCTTCCAAGCATAATGTTTCTCGACTACCTCGCGGGAAGGCCTTACCCGTGAGACACTCGCAAAATTAACAGCTTGGCACGACTCTTCAGCTTCCAGTCATGTACTTCTCACATGCCTTTTTCACGGGAACCCTTTTAGCGAACTAGTTGCGAAATGCACTGTTCTTTAATTAAGCTTGAGTCTTCGCCAATTTAATACTAAACTCAATACAATAAAATCCCACAATGAACAAAATTAAAACAATTGCAACACTTTTTGTTATGAAATAAAGCCAACATAAAATATAGTTGTAAATTACAACTTTACAACTTGTAAGAGAAAGTGAAATTGAGGGTTTGTTTAGGATCTGTTTATTTTGCTGAAATTGAAAATTTTTTACTAAAAGTACTGGAGATAAAAGTAAAAAACTAAAAATTAGCTGAAATAGTACAGTGAAACCCATAAATAGTATCAAAAAGTATAGTAAAGCCTATAAATAATAGCAAAAATAAACTAAATAGTAAAATAAATTGGAAAAAAATAAGCTATCCAAATGGATACTGTGAGTGCAAATTTATTCTCTTGTAACTTATTATGGCGAAGATAGCAATCTAACCGCTGTAAAAAGTCGCCTTAATAATGGACTTTCTTAACGAGATGCGCATTTATCGTTACTACGAGTGATTGTTAAGTCAAAAAGAGAGATTGTTTTAACGACCTTAAAAATCGTCGCTACAATATTATATTATATCTATCAAAAAAAGACCTGGCATTAGAGTTTGCCACGTTGAATGCAATTTGAAGAGAGGGAGAGAGAGAGAGAGAGAGTGAGAGAGAGTGGTGGCCATGGCAGTAGCAGTGAGCTACTGCAAGTCTTCTCCTTTTCTAGGCCAATTCCCATCCAATTTCGTAAGCAACTCTCGCTCTCTCTCTGTCTGTGAGTTTACATATTGCTGTGTATATACCAACTGGTGTTCTAAAATTGTGTGAAAAGTGATTATTTGGTTGGATGTGCCTCTCAAACTTTCTTTAAAATTCATTTTATGATATGGGTATTGGTTATTGTCATCTATTTTGGACTTATACACCTCTTTTTTTCTTCTTTTCTTCCCTTTTTTTTTCCTCTGGGGACCATGTTATTATTGCTTGCTATGTTTAGGAATAATGGTACAATGAATTGGATAGTTTGCTTTTTGAAGGAAAAAAAAATTTATCTTTTAAATATGGAGAATTAGGAATAGTCTAGGCAAAGAAAAATGATATTCCTTTTGTTCTGACTATTGCTTGGTGGTTCAATCAGGGCCATGACAATAAGAGAGGATTGAGATGTGTTTCTAGTTTCACTCAGTGTTTACTTTTCACAAATTGGGCATAAACTGATAGATGAGCTGAAAAAAAAAGTCTTTTTTTTTCTGTTGACTTTGTAGGGAAAAGCACAATGTAGGCATATAAGAGGAACTTCAGTTCAGGTGCATAGAATTAGTGCACTATTTTGGGGATCTAAGAAGTCTGCAGCACCACCACAGGAAGTGGACTTTTCACTTGGAGATTTCACTTTGACAGGGTCAACGCCAGAGGTCCCCCCCTCTGCTTTGGATTGCTGATTGCATATTTATCTGTTTGTTGTTTTTAGTTGCTGTAGCTAATGGCATTGTACTGATTCTCAATTCAGGGCATTTCAGCAAATGAAGTGAAATCTAAAAGGATATCAGTTTCAGTTGTTTCTTCAATCTTAGAGGTTTCACCTAACGACTGGGATGCGTGCGCTTTGGATGCCACGGGTCCTGAAAAATATAATCCATTTCTTACACATGGTTTTCTTTCGAGCTTAGAGGAGTCTAACTGTGCAGTGAAGGTTAGGAATCATTGCTTCATATCGGACCTCTATAATTTGTAATGTTATCTATTTCTCCTGGTGCCATTTTAGTCTCTCGCTTTTTAGCTTATCTAGCACTAGAAAATGAATGTCCTCTGATATTTTATTTTGCAAAAGACTATAACAGAGGCTTTGCCATGAGTATTACTCCAAGTAATTAGTTCTGCTTTCTTCGACTTTCCATTTTTCATTAAGAATTGTTCCCTTATTTACTTCCTTAACAAATATTGTAGTATTTATTGGTGAAAAGCTTGTCTACCTTTTTTTTTTTTTTTGATAATTAATAAAAAGCTTGTCTACCTCACTATAATACATATAATTCTGGGCCTAAATAATCATTATCTATAATTTCTGTGAGCATAAATGAATCTTTTGTTCAACTCACTCACTTTTGTGGATCCCTGATTGAGCAAATCCTTGATGCTACACCTACACATTTCATGTTCAAAACAAATCATTCCCACTTGGAAAATTTATGAGAAATCGTAACTTTCCCAGTAAACATTAATGGGTCTGGCATCATCAGGGCCAATGAGCTCTAGCTCAAATGGGACTTGCTCCTCTTGTAAGAGCAAGGTGGAGGTGAGGTCGTCGGTTGATGTACATGAACATGAAAATTCCTGTGTTAAATCAATTATGAGCTTAATTTTTCTTTCAGGAAACAGGCTGGATGCCACGCCACATGATTGTGAAGGATGAATGTGAAAATATTTTAGGTGTTGTTCCACTCTATCTTAAAAGGTTTAGCATCTACTATGTTGTCCACACAGAAAGTTTTCATGTACTTTCTTCTGCAATTGCGTAAAATGCTTAAACTTTTTCTCGTCCCTGCTGATAATATTGTTTTATTTACATTTGCAGCCATTCCTATGGTGAATTTGTTTTTGATCATTCTTGGGCCGATGCATACTACAATTTTGGGGCAAGATATTATCCAAAGTTGCAATGTTGTGTACCTTTTACTCCAGTAACTGGTCCAAGAATTTTAATTCGCAATACCTCTTTCAAGGATCAAGTTTTTGACGTTATGGTCTCTGCTCTTAAGGAGCTGGCAGCCAAGGTATTGGATGAATCAAATGGTTCTTTATTTTCATGCGTTAGTTTGTTTATGTTAAGCTATTTCTATACCTACTGTTTGTATTTTTTTTCATCTATTTGCTCCAAATTTATTTTGAGTACAGCTGTTGTTTCTCTGTCAATGTGAGAAACAAGGAGAAATGTTCTATTAATTGGGGTTAACTGAAAAATTCCTCTGTTTGTGTCGATGCGGGATAGATGATGTGACTTGACTTATTTTATTGTTTCTAAATCAGGCGTCAGTTTCCTCTTCTTTCCGGATTAGTACTGCTGAAGATGCACCTGCACTTTTACATGTTTATATGATTTAAATATTCAGGGGAACAGTATCTTCATATGAAAACTCAAATTTGATGTGTATATACTGTCTTTACTTAAAGTTCCTTTTGGGAACTTCCCTCACATATTTTTTGTTGATGAACAATTTTTTGTATTTCTAGTCAGATGTCTTTGTAGATATTGAAATTTTAGTATCCGTTTTTGCCTCTTTATGAAGTTAATTGACATATCACTTGGTCAAGCCCCAACAATAAGTACTGTTAGAGTTTTAGGAAGGTCAGAATAAGTGAATGAGAATGGTGAACTGCTTTGCAACTAAAACTCTTTGAACTTTTGGAGATTGATGATTACCAAAGTTTGTGCTGAAGCAACCTTATACTACATCAAGGCACCTGGTATTGTAGCTCAGTTCAGATATCTTGTTAAGAATTAGAGGCTTTGCCAAGACCAGGCTGCACATGGGATCTCTGTTCACAAAAGATTTTATTTAAGCAAATATACTCCGTATATGAGGGGGGGAAAATTAATTTAAGCCGCTTTTGCATGTCTTCAATGAATCATTTACTTAAAAAATTAAATTAAATAAAAAAGAAGAATAAGAGAGCATAATTGAATTGCATGGCTTATGTGGAATTTTCTTTGTGCCTGTGGAACCATGTCTAATGGGAGTATGTATATTATAGTGCTACAATATTAGACCCCTAGAAATTTAGAAAGTAGCCAATAATAAATACAGTAAAGGAAAAATTGGGAAAAAGGTATTGACTGCATATTAATCATCACAAGGAATAAAATCTTCTTAGTAGTTTTCTAAAAAGTTCATACAGATGAATAGAATAATTATATAATTTTTCTTTGTGTACATGCTTCTTGTGCATTGTATTTCTTAAGTGTATACACACACAAATATGTATGCTATGTATCTATGTGTGTAACATTTTCTAGGAGAGAAGAAACTGAAATGCTTCGGAGGTGGTGCCGAGATGAGTAAAGGTTTCTTGTGATATTGGTCTCTACTTACAATGGGTGGAAAAAGATAACTGATGGGGAAAATATCTGATATTTAAGTGAGGAAATCTTATAACTGCATTTTCCATCTTTTGGTCTTAGAACACACTCCACATTTTATTGATAAAAGGATTTGTTTTCCAATAGAGTAATATTTAATATTTGTTTAATGCAGGCTTTAAGTTAATTTGTAGTATGGCTCTTGTTCTAGTTGTATTGTGATTATTACTTTTTCCTTATTCAGGAGATTGGCTACGTTCTTGTGATTTAATATTTTAGATAATCTTTTTTGTTTTGGTACAATATTTTAGATAATCTAAAGAGCACTTATGGTGTTTTTATATTCATTTATGATGACACGCAAGAATTGACTGCTGGGTCACTTAAGGTTACCTTATATCTTTTACAGTCTCAGCTTTCATCATTGCATATTACCTTCCCGTCTGAAAATGAGTGGCAGAAACTGAAGGAAGGAGGTTTTCTGCAGAGGATTGGAATGCAGTACCACTGGAAAAATCGTAACTATAAGAAGTGAGTGATACTAAACAGTTTTTTGTGTCATGGTAACATGACTTTTATACTACAGTCTATTTGTTTTATATGGCACTCCATTATTGCATCATGACAAATCCCTTGAAGATTATATGGTGATTGTCATTTTCTTCATATATGCAACCAAGTGTAGCATCAAGGAAGGTAATGAGTAAGTCTAGGCTTGCTTGCATTGATTTAGTCCACTATTAGCAATGTTGTGGACCTACATGACCCTGGTCAAGCCACTCCTGAGCTTATTTGTCCAATCCTTATGATTTTGGCCACCCTTTTAGGAAAGATGCATCAGTCATATAAATTTTTTAATCTTCTCTCTCTCTCTCTCTCAAAGGTTTCCAGCTTGTTGAGTTTTCCTGGAATCTTTGAGCATATATTCTGTTGTTATATTCTTTGGGATTAATGCATCCCTTCTGGTTTCTGGTCCTTTCATATTTATTCTGTCCTCAAGGTTAAAGTCAAATTTTCAAAAAAAATACCTGACCACAGAAGGGGCAAATTTTATAAGCATAACATTATTAGCTCTTCCACTCTTAAATGCCAACATAAGTATATGCATTGTGTGATTAGAAAAAGTTGCAGTAGTAAATCCCTGAAATGCCTCAACTTATTAGTTGCTGCATGATTCAGTATTTCTTTATGCACAAATAATATAGAATGAATGAATCTCCTTGTGTGCTGCAGTTTTGATGAGTTTTTGATGGACATGAAACAAAGTAAGAGAAAAAATATTCGTCAGGAACGCAAAAAGGTTGGTTTGGTCCCTCCAAAACATTGTTTTATACACACACATATTATGAGAGACTTAATGGCCATAAGAAAATTCGTCTTCAAGCAAAAGAGGAGCTGGTGATTTGTTTGTACTGATTTAATTGACTGTCATCAATGCTGGTTAAGATTAGCTTCAAGGTTGAATCTTGGTAATAATCATTTGAATTGGACATTGATGGCGATGGATGACTCTAGAAAAGAGTGCATGGATGTGATTGGAATGGTATGAAGATACATAATCAATTTAGACAACACTAAAATACTTAAGGAAACTTTTTATGATACTGTTAGGAATCAATTGAAAATCTGAAAATAAAAGCATGGATTGAAAGCAGACAAAAGATGTAAATTGTTATAGTGTTTGCAGATTTAGTTGTCTTCTATAACTAATGGAAGAAATATCCAGAATTTGGGGCCCACGTAGGATATTGGTCATGAAACCTCTTGTGCATCTTAACCCAATTATTTTTTGTTTCCTGTTTTCATACAATTTAGAATCTCTCTCTCTCTCTCTCTCTCTCTCTCTCTCTCTCTCTCTCTACACACGCAAGTAGAAGCCAATGCCAATTTACTGAAAATGATTGCCTTTGCCTCTCACTTGGTATACTGTCAATTAGACTAGGATATCAGTTGACATGCTTTTGGACATGCAAGTTGTATGTTTTCTCATTGAATTTTCTATGGTGCAGATTTCTGTGCAAAATCTGACTATGAAACGGCTTCGTGGTTATGAGATAAAGGTAATGGATAATAGGGATAACTTCAAGTTATCATGTAATTACGTGCTTTGTTCATTGTCATTTTAATGTTTTGAGTATGATAACTTATGTCTGAAGCATATTTGATTATCCTGCTTCACATTTGCTTTGCCTGTATTTGTTCAAATATTTATATATGGTTAAATAAAATTTTAAAATGACATGTATACATAAATTTGCATGTTTTTGGTTAAAAATCTAAAATTATCCAAGAAAGAATTTTTTTTCTTCTTTTTTGTGTGTACTATGGTGTCAATCTACCTCTCTGAATTGTGGAATGTTTTCAATGTCTTTTCACCCATAGTAGTATGGCTTTTGTTTAGAAATGTTGTAACAAGCCAAAATTTAATGATGACTTCAACATGAACTACCTAAAACATGAATTCAAAGAAATTAAAAAAACATGAATTTGTTTTTATTTAATTATCAAACAGTATATTTGTATACTCGTTTAAAGATGGGATACATCGTCTTCATAATTTATTGGGTAAAACTCCAGAGATTGCAAAATGTTGCACAGTTTGTAAAGCAATTACATATGGTTTGCTTCTTCTATAAATTTCCTTCCTCTAACATAGACTAAGGTGGTAAATGGTGCCAAAAGATAAATCCGACGAAAGCTTCCCTTTAGGCCAAAATGATCTGGTGCTCCAAGTTGTCCATATTGATTCCCATCAATAATGGTGTGGCCAGTTTTATAGTAATCGCATTTATTTCTCTCCTATTCAGATATTATAGTTGAAAAATTGCTGGTGTCATAGAGTTGGGACTTCTTATCCTAATTATTTTATGGTTCTGTTGGCAGGCGAGGCACTGGGATTCTTTTTATAATTTTTACAGGAACACCACCAATAACAAGTTTGGTCCTTAACATTGGCCCCTTTTTTTTGGCTTTTT
Organism: Quercus suber; assembly: GCF_002906115.3. NCBI lineage: Eukaryota > Viridiplantae > Streptophyta > Magnoliopsida > Fagales > Fagaceae > Quercus > Quercus suber. The sequence goes on from NW_027070317.1 coordinate 163,874, forward strand.
AGTGAAAGTATATAATTTACAAAACCATTTTCAATATGCTTTTTGTACCTTATTTTCTCAAAGATTTGTTGAATTATACAAAAATCTTGAGATGCTGCATCTTAGATATCCTTTTGATTCATGCATAGGTGGGGTACTCCTTATCTAACAAGAGAGTTCTTCCACAATTTGGGATCAAAGATGGGGGATCAGGTACTACTTGTTGTTGCTGAAGAAGGGGAAGAACTTGTTGCTGGAGCTCTTAACCTTATAGGAGGAGATACCTTATTTGGGCGGCTATGGGGATGTCAGCCACAAGCTTACTATCCAAGTTTGCATTTTGAAGCATGCTATTACCAGGTTCATGTCTAATTGTGAACCTAAATAATCTACAATTCTCAACTCCTCACCTTCATTTCTATAACCAGAGGAACAATCTATAAAAGTTTCTTTTTTCTGAAACAACAGCTATATCTATGATAATGTTAGGCTGTAACTATGAACATGAAACTATTTACATTTCAAAAAAAAAACTATGAATGTGATAGTGCACTTAGAACCCTTGAGCCCAGGGTGATTGTTCTCCCACTTAATCACAAAACTCAAGCTTACAGGCAACCATGAGTGCCTAGAATTTATAAACTATTTCTTTTGGATTTCATTATGCCAAGAATTCCAGTGTGTAAAGAACATCATTCTGCGAAGAAGTGCTTATTATTATTTTTTTTTCTTATGGGTGCTTTGATTTGATATAACAGGCAATAGAAGCAGCTATTGAACTCAATTTGAACACAGTTGAGGCAGGAGCTCAGGGTGAGCACAAGATTCAGCGGGGTTATATGCCTGTGACAACTTACAGCTGCCATTACCTTATGGATAAAAGTTTCAGGAAGGCCATAGAGGAGTTTCTAGTCCGCGAATCAACTCAGGTGATTAGTGTTATATTGCTGTATTTTAGGCAGAAACTTCTTTTTGAGAAATGAGGAATTATTAATCAGCCATCAGTATGAGAATTTCATCCTTTCAAGGCAACAGGGCTCCATCTTATGCCCAATTTATTTGTGCATGGAAACAATTGCATGTACACCATTAAGCGTAGGAAGCTTGAATATCAGGAAATTGGGTACATGGATACGCATGATCCAAACTGGCAATGATTTTATAGTGGATGTAAGACTACATATACATATAGTGTAGTTTTTGTGCATGAGTGCTGGTGTAGTTTCTTCTGTCACATGCATAAAAATCTAAGTGACCCTTCTTCTCCATAGGAGGTTATTTAATTTCATTTTTTCTCTAATCTCTTATACTCTTCCAATGCCCCTTCAAAATCTCCCTCTTTCCCCTCCCTCTCTCTTCTGAGAAGTGAAATTTCAGTGAAATTAATTGTCTATAAGGGAAGAAAAAATGCTGATAATATTTGTCTGCATAGAAGATTTAAGTATTCTTTTGTTGAAATAGAAGATTTCTTATTCTTACATACATGCTTTGTGTGATTTTACAGTATCTAATTAGTTAATCTGTTTACAGGTCAGGCTTGTTACGAAACTCTTGCATGAGTCTGGTCCCTTTAAGGAAGGAATACAGCAGATAGAGGAAAACGAGGCCCTAACTTGAAGGAAAATATTTGTGTTTTTATACCTGTAGATGTATTTTCATCATTTTGTGATAATCATAGTTATGATATTTTGCTTCAAGAATCAGGAGTATGTAAATAGTTTCATTTGACAGCCACCATTAGTGGATCATTCATCATTTTATCATGTTTCTCTCTAGTAGGCAACCAGCTAGCTGAGATATCAAATGCTGGCTCTGGACTGGTTTAAACCCATGTAAATCATGCCCTGACATCTATAAAAACTCCTGTAAATGTCTAGAAGGAATCATCTCGCTATAAATGCAGTCAGTATTATTCATAAGTTGAAAATTCGCTCATCTATTCAGCAAAAAGTTCTTTATATAAGAGCCTAAAAAAAAAGATGCTCTTTATATAAATTGTATAACACCACCAGATGCAGTGCTGATGAGTGTTGACTCTTTTGGAGAAAAGGGAGGGTGCTTGGAGTACTGCATTTAATCATTGAAACACATGTACAAACAATGGAAGCTCCTTAATTATTTTATGGCTTTTTGGGATATTACTCAAACAGTAAATAATTCCTTCCTTCAAAGAATAAATTTGAAAAATGTAAAGAAATTCATATTTTTCCCGTCTAAGTCTAACTATCAATTGCTACTTTTTATTACTATGAATGGTGATTATTTCATTCAAAGATGTACTTTGTTGCTACTCTTGTTGAGCTATACCCGCATAACACTTTGATCCATTTCATTACACTTTGGTCCTATTCAGTCCAGCTCAGTTCACTTTTGTCCATTTCCATCCATTTGATCCACTAAGCCTACTTTCATGATAATTTGGGAGGAGAGGTTTGCATAGAAAGGGGAGCTGTTTCATTGACAATTATGCCACCTTTTCAAGACAATTATGCCACCTTCTCAACGTAATGTTAGTAAGTTCTTAATAAAATTATATTTTTCTTATATTTTGTTAAAGTTTTGTATTGTTTTTTCTTCTAATTCCTCTTTAAGTCATTCAAGTCAATAGAGGATAAACCATTTGTAGAGAGTACTAGAAACAAATTCCAACTATACATTACATTATTTTACAAAATATTTCACCTTATATGGTAATAGAATGTAAAATAGTTTCATTGAAAAAACAAAAACAAACAAACTTACAAAATTTTAAAACACTTAACGGGTAACAAGTATAGATGACTTAATTTACAAAATTTAATATATTATATCGAGTATACTTTGTTAGAAAATAATCGCATCATATCATTTTCATATCATTTTAAGAATGTTTGGAACCAACACATAAATCTCATGTAATACTTTTATTTTTCACTTCAACAAAAAACAGATCATCAAATTTTTTTAGCATTCACTGGTCAGCGACGAGTTACTCTATAAAACATTTTCTCAGTTCCTGATTGGGGGCACTTTGAAACCTTTATAAACAACGAGAGTTCCGTTCTACTTTATTCGTTTCGCATCAAAGTTTAAATTTGATATTGACTGTTGTTAACTGGGAGTTCGGGACAATACCAGCGGTCTAGTGTCACAAAGCACCAAATTTTGAGTCCCTTAACATAAATCAAAATGCAATTTTGGAATCCTTATCTTTTAACATTCTGAGGTGGGCTAGACAAAGACAATTTGTATAGAATTGGCGTTCAAATACTCTCTTCTTGATCTTCTTCACGCTTGAGCAGATGCTGAGTGTTGCACTCTCTTTTTGGCTTGTGCAATACCTTGTTTTATTTTTAAGGCCAAAAGTTAAGCTCTATGGTTCACTCAATTGGAGCGTGCCAACAAAAAATGGCATTTAAATATGTCTAAACAACGTCAAATTTTACAAGAAAACACAATATTTCATCATTTCTAGGGAGAGAAATTGAGGCAGATTGTATCTAACCACAGATACCATACCTGCTATATAAAATTTTACAAATTTAATCAGATTCAGTACAACCAATTACAATTGTAGCATCTGAGGGTGAAAAAGGGATAAGGGTACCCCACCCTCATTAAAAATTTTCTTATGAGACCAACCGTCTCATGAAGCAACTCTCTCACAACGTATGGATCCCACGGGTTTGTGGGGCCCACCAAATGTTAGAGAGACACTCCGTGCCTCCTCCCCCTCCCCCCTTCTCTCTCTCCCTTCCCCTCTTTCCCCTCGTCTGTCCACCCATATGGGAGAAAGAAAATTTTACTTAGCATAGAGAAAATACACCGCAAAAATCACAGATGTAATAGCAAGATTTATCTACAAACCTATTCCACTTCTACAAAACCACCCTAACTTAATGTGAGCTTGGCAAAAGCTCAATCTGAGCAGCAGCAACACACACCAACTGAATAGATTGTTATTTATAACCTGACTGTGGCGGGGCAGGCGGAAACCGATTAGGTGTGCGGCGACTGCTGGAGTTTGAGGAGCTTGAGTTTGAATCACCGTTCTGAGCTGGATCACTGTACAGTCGACTGTGACCCCTGCTGAACCTAGATGAGTCATCATATGAGTCAACAGATCCATTTGCAGCAGCATCAAATGCTGATCTCCAGTCATCACCTGTTGGGGGTGCAGTGGTTCTTGGGCTGTTCTCTGTACAATGAATTGTCAGAAATCAGTGCCTAGTAATAAAATGAGAACTAATAGAGAAACTAACAATTTAAAATCTTAGTAAAAAGTAATTCTTCTAAATCAAAATGTTGAAATTTCTGATAAAACATTTTGCACTCACTACGGATATCATATTGGGAGAGTGCATTTCCAATGGGAAGGTCTAAATAAGGAAATGTCCCAAAAATCAAATCTCTAAGATCACATTGAATTTAACATTTTCACCCTCTTTGCCCATACTCCATACGGTTGAAGAACACATTTTCAAGTTCAAAATCATCATCTATAACATCCATCAGTTTTTAATTAAATTCATTTCCTTAAAATCACAGTCATGATTCAACATTGATGATATACAAAACGAGAGATGATTCTGCAACTAGTGTGAACAACTTGCAGAAATCTCTCGAAGAAGTTCAACTCAATAATAGAATGTACCAATAATTTTAAATTCATTCAACAAGTTAAAGATCAGCTGGCCACATTTAGATGAGTAACAAGGGGAAACACAATGGTAACAAAATGGAATAAGAATTTTGTATTACTTCACAAACGTGGAAAGCAAGTTTTTTATTCTGCATGCATTATTATCTGTCCAATTGAGATACCCAAAACACAGTAAAAATGGCAGTCTGCAACAAATGCAATTATATTTACCTGCTCCACCCCCACCATTGGACCAACTAGAGGCAGCAGCTGCTCGATTGTCATGAATGCTAAGTTGCCTGGTGAGTTTTGAAAGAAGAGAGGACTGCCTCTGGATTCGCTCCCTCCTATGCTTCACATTCTGATCTTCCTGGATCAGTTCTTCAATCCTTGCTGTGCTTAGGGCACTATCAACCAAGGAGTAATAAAAAAAATTTCATAATTAAGAACCAATTTAACAAGAAACATATTGGAAGAAAGAAACCAAAGGTTGTATTTGGATGACATATGCATGTCTTAAAGTTGCAAATGTTCACACTTCAATTGCAGAGTATAATATCGTATTATATCTCAAGGACACATCCAACCAGAAATGCATTTAAAAACATGAAAGGAAGCACATATAAGAATTTTTATTACAATTAAGAATTTTTCTCTTCCGTTGAAATTTTGTATAAATCTTCACACGTAAAGGAACAAACATCAGAAATATATACTATTAAAAATTAGAACACTTTCATAACAGAATTGGGAAAAAATATTATGCATCCATACATGAGAAACAGTATCATCAGTATGTCACCAAAGAGATTGATATGTTGCTAACCTGATAGAACTGTATAACTGATTAAGCATGTCTTCCTTGGCTTTCTCTACTTGGCAAAGAACAACTGCCTGCTCAGCCAGAACAGTTACTGACATACATTAGAGAACTATAGATAAACAGTTACAGAAAGGATGACCGGCACAGAAAAAAAAACTGACTTTTGGGACATTCGCAGCAAGGCTGTTAAGAACAGCTTCAACATAACCGCGTACTTCTTGGGACATCCATCGAAGCTCTTCCTCTGGATCAGCTGGTTTCCTCACCATTGAATCCTAAAACAAGTGAACACATCAGACATATGTTCAAAGACATGCGAAACAAGCTCTATTGGCCAGCAAGAAAAACCAGGAAAGACCACAAACAAGTTAAAAATTATTTAAAGAACTATTTTCACTCCACAAGGAGGCTGAAATATATATATATATATATAAACTACAGATTTCCATGTTCAAAACATGTCAAGAGAACAAATTGCTGAAGGGAGTTCAAACTTAAATATGGATACTCTTTAAATGAAGTAAAAAACAAGGACCTCTTTGATTTTCAAATCCCTAATGTATCACATAACTAACAAATTCATGGACTCCGAAAATCTAAAGGAAACTACAAGAAACTAAAACAGCTCCAAGATCAAATATGCTATGATATTGGATAAAAACAATCAACATTGTTCAGTAACTCACAAGAGAACCATCAGAAAAACTATGCCGCATGGGAAAACCAGATTCACCCTTTGCTTCACCTCCTTTATAAGGCCCAGCAACTTTTCTTAACCTATTTAACCACTCAACCTTATCTGCAACACTCTCAGCCTTTAACACAACGGCACTGTGAGCTGCAAAAATACATATTAATTGAAGCATGTATTGGCACACAACTTCATTGGAGAGGAATTTTTAAAAATAGAATTTTTCTGCAAACAATACTAGGAAGCAATTTAAAGAAAAATATTACTACCTTTCAAAACAGTCTTATATGGAATCTTGCTAGTTAACTTGAAAACAAGACTAGGTACTTTAGAAACAGGTCCATTGGCTTTTTTGTTCTTGGAACCTTTTGAAGGTGCTTCCTCTTCATCAGAAATTTCCTCTATATTGCATTCCTGAGTGATTCATTGAAATATTCAGAGACAAAGGCATTAAAGTGCAATGCATGCCAAATGACACCAATATGCTCATCAAGTTCAAACTCATAGTTGGGGAAGAAGTGAGTGAAAGTCAAATAACTGAAAATTCATTGAATATGAGTTAATAGTGGGAAAATTAACGACTTTCATAGGATCCAATTCAAGCTATATTTATATTATAAATAGTAAGAAATTGAGAGAACAGAAGAATCGCAACTTCAAAAGTGCTGAACTATATTTAAATTCACTTAAATCCATGCTCTTAAGACAAGTTGATCGTATGAATCATGATCAAATGGTTGTCATTTCTTCATCTTATTGATCTCCTTGTTCTTAGATTGTAACATTTGGAGATCTTGTATACTAACTTGTACTTTGTTCTGCTTTTTAAGAACTTCTTACTTATCAAAAACTAAATTCATAGAAAATTTACCCTATTGGCATTGAAGTTGAAAAATAAAATTCAGTGAAAATAACTCTCTTATTATGGACATGAGGAGCAAAGAAGGTTGTTCTTGGATATGACTCTGATTTGAATCCACCTCATTTTAATATACCTAGTTTATTTTTTAAAGGATAAGTAGTTTAATTTGTAAAAATAAATAAATAACTGGGACTTTTTGTTCCAATCCATGTCAAAGATACTTTTTTTTTTTTTCAGGTATTAAAAATCAGACACCACGTCCCCCAGGTTTGCAACAAGATTATACACTTTTTGCATGTGAGGTGTTGTAATGTTTAAATATTGATTTTAGTGTAGACTGGAATTTTCTTTTTGCCTATCACATTTTCTTCTAATAACAGGGATCTATCTAACAATTATGTGGATCATTAAAATAGTTGCATAAATCTTGAGAACCATGGAACTTCCATATATGAACTTGATAGAACCAGTACTTGCTACAGTATTTACAAAAACAGGAATAGAGATGCAACTACCGATTTGCAAAGAATACCGAGAACCAACTATGGACACACAGAACTGCAAGTCTGCAATATAACCTCATTTAAGTAAATGAAAACCACCAATTTTATATTAATATGTACTTGCAAAACCAGAAATTTACACAAATATATGATATATTCGGCTCAACATGTTCAGAACAAGAATATCATATAACAAAAAAGGGAAACTAAAAGAAGATAAAAATTTCTAAAAAAAATATTGCGTCTTTCTTTGGGGATGGCGGTGGGTCAAGAAATAGCCAGAAGATAAGTAAACAGTAAAACAAAGTCTTTGAATATGCTGTCTAACATCAGAATCCATTGCTGCAAGCATCCCAAGAAATTCATACCTCCAAGGTGATGACTCCACGAAAATCTCTTTCCTCTTGTTTTTTAGTGTATCCAAGCTGCAATATAAAGCTAAATTAAAACATATTACATCAACTAAAAAAATTTCTCCATATTACAAAACAATGGAAATGATAGAGATAAGAACAATTGAATTCAGAGTCCTAATAAGGGAGATGACACATTTTTAATTGAAGTCTAAAAGTGTGCCTAAGCACTAAGGTCTTTCAGAGCCTAACAAAACGCAAAGGCATAAGCCAGAGCTAAATGAAGTGCAGTTTGCAGGCATAAAACTAAATAATGACAGAAGGAGATGGAACAGTTTAACCTAACAAATGCAATAATCCAAACACTTATATTCCAAACTAAAAGAAATCAATTTAAATCACTCAAGCGCCTTGCTCTCTAATGTGTTCAGATTTAAAATGAACTAAAAAATCCAACAATTCAGACATTTGAAAATTAAAACTATGTGAACAGCATAATGCAGAGTAGAGCTAGGGTTAGTAGAAAGAAAATCAGGGTTTAGGATTCATTTCATTTACATTAATTCTATAACGTCTAACAACAATCATCATAAAATTGATTAAATAAAAATAATGCATGTCATAATGAAATAGTTAACAACAACCAATATGGTTACAACAGAGTTATACAAGTATTAGTCAACAGAAAACAAAAATGTGTGCAAATATTTGCACCTCGACCTTTTGCAAAAACATGCATCCCAGTGTGCATAAAGAATGCCTCATTGAAGGTGCCCAAGCTTTGAGTGGCAATATGAGAGCCTTATTTTTCCTTAGGCCTCAAACATTGTCTATGTGCACTTTGGATAAGTTTTTTAAAAGAAACCCATGAACATGAGTGTCACATGAAAAAACCAAAAGGATGCAACACCAAGAGGTGCCAACCAGTTGAGCTACAAGGCTCTTGGCAAAAGGATGCAACAAAATAATTAATAAACATAAGAGTAGGGGATAGATAACCCAAGAGTCAGCACCTAGGCTTGCTTGGAATTAGCATCAAGTAAGAGAGAACAAACCTAGGAGTCAATACCTAGGACTTGGCTTGGAGTTGCAAAAAGAACATTAGAAAATTCCTAGAAAACTTTCATTAATCAATCAAATTGTAAACTTTCTCCATAGGAGTACAATAATGTACTTATATAGACTAAGGCTTACTCCTAATTCTAGTTGACTTAAGAAAACCTAATTCTTGTTGATTTGAGGAATCCCAACTATTGACTACTAAGACTCCAAATTGAAATACAATTGGCTTCCACAATTAAATAAAACTAATTAAAACAATATTTTGTTGCACTTCCTGCATCAAGGAGACAATCTATTCTTCGGTTGTCAGAATTAAATACAATTCTAATTACACCATTCCTTACAAATTTGATCTTAAATTTTTATTAATAAATACAAGGATATCACAAGTGTTCTTCATTAAAGGTGCCTAAGAGTTTGAATAGAAATAGATGAGCCTTGTTTTACCTTCAGCTTCAAACCATGTCTATGTGCACCTTTGTCAAGCATCTTAAAGGAACAAATAAACATGAGACAATCTATCCACATGCTTTTCTTTTGTCAGTATTAAAAACAATTCTAATCATACCATGCCATAGAGATTTACTGTAAGGTTTTTGTTAATATACATGAATAAGGATAAAATAAGCATGGGAAAATCAAAGATTACATAAGAAACAGGACAAAAAATTGCAAAATATGCATGCAATATTAAGCAAGGTAATAAACCAAACAGATTAGACCACTAACCTTTCCAGTTTTCTCATTAAAAACAAACCACCGTCTACTCCACCCATTTGTTTTGGCACTTTTCTTCAATAAAAATCCTGAAAATACAGAGCAAGTATCAATTACAAGAACAGGATCTCCATAATCAAGAGAAGGTTGAAGGGTAAACCCTTAGGCCTTAGAAGAAACTAATAAATTAAAATTCCTTAGTCCTACATCCTTGGAATCAACATGTGCAACAAATTAAGCGTGTTAGAGAGAATACTCTGTTGTATTATTCTAAAAGATACCATTGGTGAGGTGTCCCTACCACTTGTCAGTAACATACTATTCTGTCATATTTGTAAATGCTCCTAAATAATGGAAGATCGATTGGGTGAGGGTGCGATATAGAAAAAAAGTTCCTATTCATATTTTCTGTTATTTTCTTCTCTTCTCAAATTTATTAACCGGTAGTGGTATCAGAACAAGTGATTTGAATTGTTCCCTTGCCTCTGGTTCTCATTTCTGTCTCCTTCTCATTTTCTCTTTCATTTCTTTCTTTTCCATTTATTGTCCCTTTTTCTTCAGACTGCTCTGTGGTTGATTTGGGTTAAAACGTTTGTTGATTTGTCTGGTGTTGGTAGGGGTATGAAGACATTGCAAAGGACTTCTGTCTTCATCACCATTGTCACCGTCAACATTTGGTAATGGAACAATAAAACCATTTCCTTGGTTGCTGTGTTTGTTGCTTCTTGATACTCTGAATATCACTCCTAGTTTATCAGCATTGCCTGGAGATTTCTTTTAGATTTGTGAAGGTTCACGGCAGTTTCAACAGTCAAAGTGGTTTATGATTTGAATGGCAGTGAGTTTGTGGGTTTTTCGGTCATCAATGATCTATGTTCATGCTGGTGCAGTAGTTGGAAGTTTCTGAGAGTCACTGATGTCAACGCTTGACAACTATTTATGTATAATTTAACATATTTTTAAGAAAATGAAAAACTTTTTAGATCAAAAGTTACATTTTTCATACTGATTATACTCATACCTGCTATTATCTCACCAGCAGGCCCAGCAGTCTTCAAGGCTGAACCCTGTTGTACATCCTTCTCTTGCTGACCAGATTTCTCTTTCATTGATTTTAAGCTTCCACCAGTTTGTTCCCCTGTTTGAGGACTGGTGGCCTATCCATGGAAACCAAGAAGACATAATCCATAAATCCAAACAAAAGGAAATTTCATCATGCATTTGATGGATATAAAACCATCAAAGAACTTATGTGAAATATCATAACTTATAAGCCTCCAATTTATTATAAACAAAGTCAATAAGCCCATACCCTATTCAAAATTGACTGCTCTGCATCGGGTGCCCTTTTGGAAGGTCGGTTTTTCAGCTCTTCTTCACGGCGTTGCCTATCCATTCTGGTCAAGTTAGATACCAATGCATCAGATGACATAATGCCAAACAACACAGAAGCCCAAATATAAAACAGAGGAACTCTTTGAACTTTGAAGTACACTAATTAGCAATTATACTACAGCAATGACATGTGCATTAATAATCTGTTCGTTCCAGTATATCTTTCATCAATAAAAATCACTCAAATCTCTGTTCATCCCCGAAAAATTGTGTGAAGTTGGTAACTGTATTTTTCAAAAAGATTCATTTTAATCTTTTTCCTTATGTCATCTATTTAAGTGATGGAATTTGTTGATGAGTCAATTTTTGATGATGTGGCACCTTTCTAAAATTAAATATATACCAGTCAGCAAAAAATTCCATGTGAGTTAGCCTCTCAACCACCATAACCCACTACCATGACGTCATCAAACATCCAATTACACCACAAGCTGAAGGGAATGAACGATCACCTTTGGAACTTAAGTTGATATTCTAACGCTCTATGCATGATTGGATGGCTACATTTCCCATCTACTTACAAGGTTCTTTACATCACTAACAATAAAATTTCTTCCTTATAAAAAATGTGCCATGTCACCCAACCCCATACTCCAGTAAATGGCATAGTTAAGTTGTATTTATAAAGAGGAAGGATTGCCCATATCAAGAGTACATGAACTAGTCTACCAACAAATTGTCATTTTTTATCAAGCCATTAAGTTTTCTAGAAATGGCTGTGGAGGTTTGGAATCAATAGGGATCAAATTTGGACAACTCGTGCTTTCCCAAATTGGAATTGGAAAATGTGGGCTTTTTGATATGCTATATTCTCATTTTCCTTTGAGTGAAGGTGCAGATCAAATGTCTTGGAGATTAATACAATCTGAAAATTTTAAAGTTCAACTGCTTTATGATGCTTGAGAGGATCTACGAGTAAAGTCTCCTTGGAAGAGTATTTGGACTGCTAAGGTGCCTCAGAAGGTTGCTTTTCTATAATGGACAGCAGCTTTAGAACAGATTCTAGCTGTGGATAATCTTCCAAAGCAGAACATAGTGATTGTTGATTGGCGTTGTATTTGCAAATGTATTGGGGGAATTGATTGATCATCTTCTACTACATTGCTCAGTGATAAGAGATATTTGGCCATTAGCATTTTCAACATTTGCTGTATCTTGAGTGGTGTTGAAGAATAGATCTGTCCTAGGCAGTGTTTTTTTGGGCTTTTTTCTTTTACTCCCCTCTTAGATCTGATTGGTTATTGTAATTTAAGAGCTTGATTGTGTTGTTCACACAGTATACCCTCTGTGTAATTGGTATTCTTTTTTAATAATGTTATTTAACAAAAAAATTGTAACCTTTTAGAATTATCTTGATCCACTTCCTGTATTTTTAAGGTTTCTCCTCATATCAATAAGGATTTCTTGACTTGTTAAAATAAAATAAAAGGATTTCTCATTGACCATACCGCCTTTGAACCAGACGGATGAAGTGCTGAGGTGGAACAAAAGCACGCTCCATATCCACTAGTGCTATCACCATTTTTTTTGCCTCATTCTTAAACTCGTCAAGTGCAGCACTTGCAACTGCCACAACCTGATTTTTAAATTTCACAAAAGATGAAACATCCATTGATGTAGCTACACAAAAAGCTTCTGTTTTTTTTCTAAGTACTCAAAAAGTATATGCAAACAGCTGTAAGAAATTATTACCTCTCTCTTAAAAGGAGGATATCTTCCAAGCCCAGGCGTCGCACTTGCAGCAGCAGAAACTATTTCCACAAGTACTCGATGCACCTATTTTAGTAGTCACCCACAAATTAGATTACATAGTAAAACTGAAATATAAATAGAATGTCTACCTTGCACCCAAAAAAAATGTATTATAATTACTATAAAAATACCAATTAAAATGGAAAAAAAAAAAGATATATATATATATAGGAAGTAGAACTAAAATCCATGCACAGCATGCTTAAAGCAAATGCACAACATTTATGCTTGATAATAGCAAACAAAAACAAAAACGAAATGTTATTTTCTAGCAACATGTACTCTTTTCTTCCATTCTATTCTATATAAAGTCATAGTTTCTATTACTTCCATAATTTACATGTCCTTTTTTATTACTTCTATTATTGTTATTTTTGGGATTTTGGTCTTCCTCTACCTTTAGTACCCTTCTCCCTCAGAAAATGTTCCCTGATGAGCATTGGAGGAAAACAAAAATCAAAAGATGACGTTTTTGGGAAATGAACAATCTCATTACAAGTTAGCAACTTATGGAATGCTCTCTCTGTTAAAAAATAAAAAAATAAAAAACAAAACAAAACAAAAAACCTCTTTCTCTTCTAGCTAGTTTAGCTAGTGTCTAATGATCAATTATACAGTGCATTCTCTTCACTATTTCGTTCATAAAGAGACACTCTACATCAAGCATAATTGAGTAAGATTCCTGAGAGGACACAAAAGTCCAAAAATACCTCTTAAGTGGCGTGAGATGAGGGACAACCAAATCTTAACTAAGTCGCACATTGCCTAAGTAAGGGGGGAACCAGCGCCTTATACAGAGGCCTTGGACTCTAATTGGTAAGAGTCCTTTTAAGAACTTGAGGAATAAGGCTATGTGTCACTCCCAAAGAGGAAAATTTCTTGCCAATTATGAGTTAGGGTGTGACAAAATGGAATCAAAGCAGACCCCAATGCAACCAGATGGTGGTTCCCAAATTTGTATGTTTTTAGTGTATTTTTCTTTTGGTTTGAATTGCACCCAAGGAATAAAAATAAAAATAAAAAAGCCATAGGCCATTTAATGAAATAAACACAAATTGATATAAATTCAAGGTAGGCCCTTCTTGTTATACCAAATAAAAATTTAATAACATCTACACATGCCATAATCACATGCTCTTAGTGAATATAGACACTTTTACATATCTGCAAGCCCTTGTATTTCCTGTTAAATTTTAATTAAAAATCACTACCAAATAGAGCTTCCTTTGAACCAAAGACTGAGTTACATGCCTAAAAAAAAATGATAGACCACAAACATAAGCCTAACATTTGCATACATTAACAAAACCTTTATTTTTTTTTATAAGTATGTAAATATTGTCCACATCATAAAAAGGAGTCACCCAAGTATACAGGAAGAATACAGCTAGGGATAGAGTAGAAACAAGAATAAACCCCACAGTACATCAGAGTACCTCATCGACACATAAACGAGATGGTTCCTTTGCCAGTTCTAGGACGCCTTTTATTAACGACCTCAAACCTTTCTCTGGAGATATAAGATAAGGTTGATAACCATCTGCTTCTAGGACAATCTAATAAAATTGAAAAGTTCCATATCAAAAGCAAAGCACCTGAAAACATTACAAGTCAAAAACAGAACAAAAGGAAGATGAAATAAGAAAAAGAGACTCTACCCTTTTGACATTGTTTATGTCAAAATGCCTGTCCAAGGGGAGCTGCTTGATCCTGTTAGGAAAATTTCCCTCAAAACTAGCAACAACTTTCCAACCACTACCCTGCAAAGAAAATTTGTGAACAGAACTAAGTATTTGTGGTAGGACACAATTCTTGCAACAGTACACATCAGTGGCAGTGTATTTGTAAAATTGAACATCAAAATTTCAAGATCATAACTACAAAGAAATGGCAGAAAAACAACAAATCAAACAACCATCCCTATGCACAGTAGGAATCAGGATAACAGATTTGTACCAATTAAAATAATGCAATGCCAGGATTACTGTTAGGCATATAGGAAGTCAAATGGAAACCTACGTTAACTTGAATAGCACTTTGATATTTGAGCAGGCACTCTTATTAGGCTGTAAAAATATCTAACAAGGAGGATGCATTTTTCTCAATTTTAGACACATATACTAGGCCTTTGGCATGACAACCAGTTGGAGATATATACATTCTTCCTTATGTGTCATTTGGCAAATATTTTGCATTACTGACATAAGATTATAAAGAGCTATATTTGAAAGAAACTACTGACCTCACCACCTGTGATATGTAGGAGAAATTTGTCCTCAAATTCACGGCACAGTTGCAAGGCTATAGCTCTTGTACCTTCAGCACTATTAACCATTTGCTCACCAAGTCTTACTAATTCATCCTGAACAAATTGAGACTTCCCCTGAAGACTGCAGTATTGTCAAAAGGATGAAAGTATCAATAAAGTAATGAAGGTTCCAAAACTCCAGTTACAAATAAAAACTATAGACAATAAGACCCCACCTAAGTACACCCATTCATAAGCTTTTTAACTAGATTGGTTTTAGAATGAGAATGATCCAGACCCACCAAACTTTAAAAAGGAAGAGAAAGTGGCAGTGTAACTATGCAACTACAGAACAAAAATTAGCTCTTCGTAACAGACCTGTCTCATAAAAGGATTAAGGGTACATAGAAAAAGAAATAATTCCATGTGCTTTGTCATTAAGCTTGCTGACCCAAATATCTAGGAAGTATCTGAGAAAAGACTCTGAGAAGCAGGAAAGAACTTCAAATTTGATAACTCACCTCTCAACTAGGCTAGCTTGCCCCTTGTAAATGATGATGATAAATAAATAAGTAATAAATCCTAGTTCAGCTTGCATTTAGTAACATATGAGCTAATGAAAACAGACAACTATCTACAAATCATAATTGAAACCCAACTTCAATCTGGTCCTCTGCATATTGTAACAATATATGCAATAGCATGGACTTCAAACCAGCACAACGGTACTAGTCTGGACATGCTGGATGACATTAATAGAATGTTATTTACCACAAAGATCATCCATAAAATTCTCACCACTATTCTTCGAAGACAGTCTTCCCAGAGAAACAAAAGCAAAAGGAAACAAAAACAAAGTAGACATACTTTATCAATGTAACAGATTTTAGCAAAAGCAGCACAACTATAATAAACTAAAGTACTGAACAATCCTCGCCCCAATCTAGCAATTATTAATAGTTATTCAAAATAATCTATTCATTTCCAGAAAAGGAAAAGTATCAATAAGAAAAATAAACTTAACTACAAAATTGTATGCAGCAATGAAAAAAAAGAACAGAGAACAGTTATGACAAACTTCTATCTTAACTGAACTTTAACTTCATGGACAGAAGATCAAGAGCAGATGAAGGGGAAAAACTTACCCAGAAAGAAGATTTGGCAGTCTGAGCTTCATACGGTTACGAATCTGGCCAGCAAGGGCCTCCACCAAAGCTACTCTACCCAGCTTGCTTTGAGGAGCTCCAGTCAAAATAGATTTTAAACTTTCACTCTCAGCTCGCCAAGCAGTTTCTAAAGAATTCTCAGAACCAGCACCAGACTGTGCTGAAGCTATAGAAACAGATTGACCAATTAAAGCAACCCAAGGGATATCAGATGTCTTCGGTGGTCCCTGATTCAGTAGGAGAGCCTGAACAGCTGCAAGTGCTTTCGGTTCTGAAGCTGCTTGATCAATTTTACTAATAATGCCAACCGTTCTAGTGCCTACAGTCAACCCAAAAATAAAAGGGGATAAAAATAAAAACTAATAAAATATCATTAAAAAAGGATGTGCAGAAGATAACAAACTTGAAATAAATGAAGAATGCTTTTTAAAGAAATTAGAAAATGCAAGGTTAACAATGAAAAACCCACTTTCTGCATCAAATTCCTTCACTATTTTGAGGGCTCGAGATGATGAAATTTCTGGCGCCTGAGTTGCAGGAATTACAACTAGCAAAATAGCATCATTGTGTTCAACATATTCGCTGATCTGAATAAAATAAGTAGAAAAGAAATAATTATTTAAATGAAGTTCCAAGAGAAACTTAAAAATTGAATATTCATCAGAAGCATTATTAAAAACAACTATACCGTGTTCAATCTACTCCAAGAAGAATTAGCAAGGACCCAAAAAAAATACCTTCTACTAAATTCGAAACAAAAGAGAAGACCACTTACAGCCACTCACCATTGAATCATCCATAATTCGTTGATCCAATCCCGGTAAGTCAATCAATTTCAATGGTGGAGCTGAGCATATAAAAGAAACTTATTAAAGAATGCAATGTGTTGTGATACAAGTACATTTGCACGCATAAGTACCCACATACACATACATAAAGAGTCACAGTCAGATATATGTAAGTACATACTACATGCTTATCTATAGATATAAATGTGTTACATATGCATAGGATGTACACGTGTGTGTGTACACAAACAACCAGCATTCATCCTAAATGAGCTATGCGCTTCAACGAAGGAATACTCTGGTTCTAACCAAGAGTGAAGAGTGGTCACAATATCTCACTCAATGCGACAAAGAGCAGTCAACAATTCAACCAGATTCAAAAAACAATTACGCTAGTGGCACACTCATAACAACAAAAACAACAACAACAAACCAAGCCTCAGTCCCAAAATTTTTGGGGTCAACAAGAGATCCTCAATACATGAGTCAGGAGATCGTTCTATTCTATCCGAAGTTAGTCTCTATTACTTCCTTAATTAACATAAATTTATTTACTACTTCTATTAATATTATTTTTGGTTTTTCTCTATCTTTTTTGTTCCCTCAACTTAAATAACTCACTCTTTTTCACTAATGCACTAACCACTCTCCTCTAAAAATGAAAAACCATCTCAACCAACTCTAATCGTCAATAGAGGTCACCCCTATCTTTAAGCGAATTTCCTTATTTCGAATCCAATCCTTCTATGTTTTTCCATTTGTCCATCTTAACAATCTCATTGCAACTACAGTTATTTTACCAAGAGTATAAATGTTGGTATTGAGGTTTGAGCGGTCCCAGGATGTTCAAAGCTTCTGTTTTGACCAAAAAACTTTAATCGTTTAGATCTGTCCTAACTGTTTTGACTAAAGGACAAATATTTCCTTTCTATGCTTTATAGTTGTACGATAAAGCTAATGAAGTTGTAAATAAATAAAAAGTTGTTCAAAGTGATGTCAAACTTTATTAAAGTTATTCCATGTTTCTCTTTTAGTTCTGACTTCTAGTAGTAGGTTCCCACAAATTACAGTATCAAGGGAAGAGGGGGTGTGTGTGTTTGGGGGGGGGGGGGGGGGGGGTGGGGGGGGGGGGGGGGGGGGTGGTGGTGGTGGAGGAGGGGGGGACAATATCATAATAAAAGCAAGGACCAACCTGTACTAGTACGAAGTTTCAGGTATATTTCATCACGACTCCTGCCCGATGAACTCTTGCTTAGCCTATCCTGTAGAGAATGCCGAATAGCACCTACAATCCATCAAATTGAAAAACTGAAAATTATCAGAGGCAGCACAAGACCAATCCATGACTCTCTTCTAAGGTCATAAATATGAAACATAAAAACAGTACCATTGACACACATTTACAACATAACAAATGCGTCCAAAACACATAACAACAGACAAACAACAAAGTAGCAATTTATTGAAAGACCTTACTTGCAGAAACCTGTTGAGATTTATTGTCAATCTGCAAGACGATTGATTTGCTGCTTAAAGAGCTATCCCTGTTTAAATCGATGCTTATGGGAGCCCTAGTAGCACCATTTTCACCAGTTGGCTGTTGATCATATGTTACAGCAAATAAACCAATAATGAGGATAAAAAAAAATACTCACATTAGTAGAAGTCCATCAAATAAAGATGAAAATTGTCATGCCACTCAAACCAAATACGACTTACCAAAACAGGATGTCCTATTAAACTGTTCAAAACTGCAGATTTACCAGCACCCTGACCATTGTGTCCACAGGAAAGCATATATTAAAATTCCAAAAGTAATGACTTTCAAAAGGGTATAAAAAATAATAATAAAAATAACAAAAATAAAAAATCACATGCTGCAATACTTTCTCCGTCATTTTTTTTCTTTCTCCCGATAAGTTACAAGTCCCATGCCTCTAGACTCATGCACCCATACAAGATAGAACATGTAACTTCACCCTACACATGTTATTTATGAAGAGCGAATATGCCATTTGGCCCAAAGACAATTGACATATTTGGAGCATCTTTTTAAGGCATTGGTTATCTAGCTTCCAGAAGAGATTTATATAAAATCTCGCCCTATCTAATTATGGAGAAAATAAAGGAAGGCCGAGTTAAGGAGGAACAAGTTAGTGCATAAGTCTGTTTATGACAGATAAGGAAAGGATGGGATAGATTAATCAACAAGAGCAAAAGCTCGCTACTGGCTGTATTTAGCTGCTTTAGTCCGAGATATAGAGAACTAGGATTAGAACTAGCCTTCGCTGTGTATAAGTAACAAACCTAAACATCGTGAAGTTTCAGTTTAAGCATGAACTTACCAAGTTAGGCTCCTCTCAGAAACAAACTCGACCCAAATAAGCATAAATCCCAACTAGCTACATAGATCTTTTTATACCACCAACCCTCTCTAGGATCGTGTCATCATTCACCTTTCTTACAACTATGTCTTTCCTTACAACTTTGACCAATATCGTTTTCGGCCTCCCTTTTTAACCTTTCTGCTCCTCCCTCACCAATATAATCATTCTCTCAAAAACAAAACTAAAAACCGAGCTAATGATATTACAAATTTAATGTTGGTTGTACAAAAATCCATTTTACATTTTGAAATCTTTACTCTCACAATAAAGATTCCAAAACATTACCATATCGCAATCTCTACTAGCTTACAACAAACATGGGCGCGCAGGCGCGCACACACACACACATAAAGCTTCAGAAAGCCACTGGATCACAAAGATCCATTCCCCTCACACACACACACACACACTACAAAATTCACAATCCATGTACGCTTTTTACGAGAATTCTTAGACTCTCACTCTAAGATTTCCCCAACTAGTTTGGTTTAGAAGGCCGTTGGATCCAGGGATCCATTCGGACCATTCCTCACATCACAAACACATATAACCTTATATACGCAAAACCTATATGTAGTTAGAGAGAGAGAGAGAGAGGAAGGTACATACGACATTGCCGAGAACGACGACGTTGAGGAAGGAGGAAGGGCGTTTGGATGAGGATGAAGACGATGAGGATGAGGATTCATCGACATCTTCGTCGGCGAGGAGAGCAGAGGCTTGGCGCATGGAGTCGGAGAGCTGAGCCAATTCTTCGATGGCCTCCATTTTCTCAGGCTGATTTTTTCAAAGCAATACAAATTCAGAGAGAGAGAGAGAGATCGGAGATTCGGAGACAGTGAATGAAATTTGGAATTGAAAATTTTCAGAGAGAGAGAGATTGAAATGAGAAAATTGGGATCGAAGTTTTTGGGGGGGGGGGAATTAGGGTTTGATGATGAGATTCAAAATGGAAAGTTTGGGAAATGAAATGTGAGAGAGAGAGAGAGAGAGAGAGAGAGAGATGGTTTTGCTTCTGTTGTTGCTGTTGTGGTTGGGTTGGTTGTGACATGTGAGAGTTGTGACTGGTTTGTGGGGTGATGGAACAGGAACTCTCTTTGAACCAAACTCTCACAAGGGAGCAAGAGAGAGAAGTTACTAAAATTAAATTTCAATTTCAATTTCAAACTCTCTCTCTCTCCTCGTTGTGTGTCCTTTTCCTCTCTTTTTTATTTTTTTTCTTTTACAAAAATATTTTTTTGATCCAAAAAAATAATTTTGAACTTTGAAGTTTCATATCATAAAAAATGGGGTATATAAAATATAAAATAAAAATCATCTCTAAACCATACTGTTGTACTTTTTGTCCACATTAAGGCTACGTTTGGATACTGCTTATTTTACTGAAAACGAAAAACAATAAAAAAATAATTTCCGGTTACTCGACATGAACAGTGCAAAAGGCACTGGTCAAAAAAAAAAGTGCAAAACGCAAAACGCTGAAACGCATCAGCTATCCAAACGCTACCTAACACCTCAAATTATGTAAGATTGAATTTTGAACTTGTGTGCGTTGTGCAAGTTGCAAGAATCTCCCAATTTCAAATTGGGAAAAGTTAATGGATGAATTATTAGTTTAAGAATTATTTTTAAAAAAATTATTAATAAAACAATTAACTTTGTTGATGAGTTTCTATATTTTGATTACCTTCCATGATAATAGTATTAAAATTTTCCTAAAATAATTTATTAACAATTGTCCTAATGATACACATTAACACGACTCTTACAAGTTTAATAAGTAGTTTTTTTAGGTATAAGTGCTAACACTTTCCTCAATAACAAGTAGCTCTTTTTTTTTTTGTTATAAGCGCTAACCATAATTCGTTACAAATGATAACAAAAGAACAAAGCAAACCTACTAACACCATGTGAATCGGCGCACTATTTATGCTAACACGACCCTTCCAAGAATATCAATTGTGGATACCCGAGGAAGAAGTGGAAGGGTCAAAGTATTGAGTTAAAGCCCGAAGAGGAGTAGGGAGGGGTAATGGAGATAATCCAGGCATAACACCAAACTAGGGCCGAGCAATAACCCGAGGAGTTTTGGCACCCGAAGAGGAAGATAGGCCGACCTAAACATTAGCCGGCGAGCTACAGGTCGAGCCGTCGAATAAATAGTAACAGAGGACAGTGGTAGACAAGCAGTCGCTAGATGGGAGCTGCTTGTCCCATCCGCATTAAATGGCATACTCCAGCTTTACCAGACACGTTAAATGAGGAGGTGACCTGAACAGTGTTGGCCACAGCTTTCTCAGCTACTGCCACCCCCTATTTCAAAAACGTCAGAAGACAGGTATTGGAAGGGAGGATGAATGCCCAATAGAGATGGACAGAGTGGATGCAATGGGGAAGGCTATAAAGGGAGGAAGCTGGATATTGGGGAGGAGGACGAAAAAAAGGAGAGGAACACCTAATAACAGATAAAAAATGGGCTCCTTTGGAGATAAAGAGTTCTCAAGGAAGATCCACACTTGCTGTGCTATCCCGTCTCTCATAAATTCTATTATTTTGGACCAAATTCAATCAACTCAGTTTATCATTCAAAGAGGGCTGCTGTGCAAACGAATTGTTGGTCCTTACATCAATAATTTAATGAGGGAGATTACAATACTCTAAATTGTGCGAATTTGATTTTTATTGTGCGGGTGGATCTCATATGGTGTAAATGTGTTTTGTGGTAATTTTGAACTTCCAAGTTCCCATGCCAAACTAATTAATCTTAATTTTAACTTCAAAAAAAAAAAATAGCATTTCCCATAATTTTATACTAATAGCTCCAATATTTATGCTGGATATGCATACTCAAACTCATCAAGTACCTTGCAATGATAACTCTAATCAAAAGTAAAATGCCCAATCTCACAACATTTTAGTGCTTCATGAGCCTGACACCAAAAAGAATTCAAAAATAGATATAAATTAATCATCAAATAATGTCACAATGACATTACCATAAACACAAATATAAAGTTGATGAAAGACGAAGGACAAAAAGTGTAACATGTTTAATAGTTACTAAAGAAAAACGAAGTTCAACCAAACTCTAAAGATGAAAGTAATATTTTTTATAATTTTTATAAGTACTTTTTGTAGTATTTAAATTTGATTCAAAATTAGACTTCCATCCCAAAAATTTCAAAATTACAATTGCATATTTGGAATATTTTAATGTTAGCAATTTCATCCTTTCATATATTTTCTATTAAATTTATTTAATGTCACATTAGCCTTTAGCTGTAATGAACAAAATATAAGCCTTTAAAATTGAAACTTCTTAAATTTGAATGATAAAAAAATCAAATTTAGAACAAGTTGTAATCACAAAAATTGTAGTTCAACAAAAATTCAGATTCTCTCTCTCTAATAATTTGGGCCCATTAAGTATATGTGTTTAAACACATGTTTTCTATTTTTAAACAATATTACACGCATTTTTACACACTTTTTCACGTACACATATTTCTAAAAAATACAAATAACATTACCACTCGGCCTCTTATTTTTGAATCCCAATGTGCAATAAAATAAAGCACAGCTTACAGCTTGGCTTCTTCATTTTTAGTTAATTATTGATGAACAGTTTCTTCAATTTGGGCTAACTTCTGTTTGCCCTTCGTCATTTACCAATAAGGCCAGCCGTGCATTCACATTATAAATACATGACCACCGCACAATGTTGGTACTTTCTTTTATAATTTTCGACGTTATTGATCAAATAGAAACAGAAATACATTGGTAAAATATGATGACTAAGGGTCATATTTGTGGGTTCCAGTTAATTCAATTACTTAAAAAAAAATTTGATAAAATATTTTCATAAAAATATAGTATAAAATAAAATAAAATAAATTAGTTAAGTTTCTTGTCGTCAAATAAGACGTTTTTTGTTCAATAAAAAATCTCCACTTACACTAACAAATCAATTGATGTCTTAGACTAATGATAAAAAATAACCATTAAAGGCAGACCCATAAATTGAAACTATCTCTCAAAATATATATACATATATATACACACATACATATATATATATATATATATAATATGTGATTCAGTAAACAATTATGTGAAAAGCTTTATAGCTCAACTAAAATTTTTAAGTGTTTTCAACAAAAATGTCTAAATTTCAAATCTTTCAACTCATTGATCAAATTATCCACACACACACACACACACACAAAAAAAAGAAAAAAGAAAAAGAAAAGAATAATCACTACTACTATGTACTTATGACTAATGATCAAATTAGTATCTTGTATGTTATAATTAAACTCAAACCAAATCAAATATAAAAAATAAAAAAATAAAAAAAAATAAAAAATTTAAACTCAAACACTCCCTCCTCTTTTCAGTTCAATTAAAAAAAAAAATGAGACAAAAGTTATCTCTCTTTTTAACTGTTTGCTTAATAACAATTATGCAGCCAATGACCTATATATCAACTGATACTTCCTAGAAAAAGAAGAAGAAAGCTAATGGTCATAACAGCTACAACAAAAACGCAGCTAATCCTTACACATGTTTTGATTTTTAAATACTTTCTTCTTTTGTTTGGTTACATGAGTCTTCCATTTCCAAGAAATGGCAATAATAATTATAAAAAAATGATAATATTTTTTAAAGTGATGATGCAGATCCATTGTGTAAATTGCTCACTCTACTTCTTAGTCTGAAATTGTGGGTAAAGTCCCAATACATGCTCTGACATGAAGTCATGCCGCGTCAAGATTCCAACAACTGGAGGCCTCTGCAAAATACAAATATTTCACAGTGGATATTACTATTTGTGTGAGCTTCAAATATATTTTGATGGGAACTTCTAAAAGATTGACAAAGGGACAAAAGATGCAAAGTCCATTTGAAAGTAACGCCACAAAATGCATATGTGTGTGTTACTGCAGCAGTTTCTATTCACAACTTTTAACTCCTTTTTGAAAATTGGAAAATTGAGTTACTGCATGAAGCTTGAGATCCCCAAGGCAAATAGATCAATTAGAAAGACAACATGTACCCACCTGTTACATGTTCCACATGCCATATTCACAAAAATTGGCGACTCTTTTGTGCTCAAGCTTATAAAAGTCGAACCCGTATAAAAATTCACACTTATATGGGGTTTAAGAGAGGCGATTGATAGATAGTTTTAACCCTCCCTCCTAAAATTATTTTTTGGAGAGGCTGATTCCCAGAAACACAAATTCTTGTTATAAAACTAGCTCTGAGTAATTGAGTATCCATTTGGCAAAGATTATTTTTGCTAACTTATTTTACTATTTAGTTTATTTTTGCTATTATTTATGGGTCTCACTACACTTTTTGGTACTATTTATGGGTCTCACTATACTATTTCAACTAACTTTTATTTTTATCTACGGTACTTTTAGCAAAAAAATTTCAGTTTCAACAAAATAAGCGAATCTCAAATGAACCTGTACACATACACACACATGCTTACAAGCTTAACATGAATGTGCTTCTACTAGACACGTATATTTGCATGAGAGAGAGAGAGAGAGAGAGAGAGAGAGAGAGAGATCTTACCCCGGGCATCCTTGGCGTAACCAACATGTGCCTGAGGCCAAGCTGTCGAAAGAGAACTGCAGCTTTTGCTAGAGACATTGTCTCAACTACTGCGTATGGGGATGTATTAACGATGGGATGGAGATCAACATACATCTCAAGCTCCTCTTCCCTGATGTCTAAATCCTCCAGCTTGACCCCCTTGCCTGATCCTGCCTTATCAAAATCTTGTGCATTGAACGTCCTCAACATGTTAGA
Source organism: Quercus suber (assembly GCF_002906115.3). Taxonomy (NCBI): domain Eukaryota; kingdom Viridiplantae; phylum Streptophyta; class Magnoliopsida; order Fagales; family Fagaceae; genus Quercus; species Quercus suber. Next base: position 189,044 of record NW_027070317.1, read on the forward strand.
TCCAATTGCCATCCTCTGCTTTGTGAACTTCTTTCCTTTAAGCAATACCAGCAGATGAGACCTCAGAACAAGTCCACACAACTGGGGAGCATCTGAGAATGGTGGCTCATCAATCACAGGGAACCCATTATGCTTTGTTGTTTTTAGAGCATATAATATATTGGCCACTTTTTCAATCCCAGAAAATGTGACTAATGGACCAGAAGCAACATCACTTGCAATCAAGTTCCTCATGTATGGTTCAGCATGGGCTTCCAAAAAAGGAAACCCCTTCATTTCCACAATTTGGTCATAGACACCCTTGTTGAAACAATCAGCCACAGTTTTTGAAATAAGGAGAACTAGCATTACCAATGGGAGCATTAGTAGACCATTAGTAAGTTCAAGAAGTATCACACAGAGAGATACAGTCATTCTCATCGTGCCCCCCAAGAAGGATGCGGCTCCAAGTAAGGCAAAGAAGCCCACATCAAGATCAGAGAGAGAACCGAGGAGAGTCCCAATAAGGCGTCCATATGAAGCCCCGGCAAGTATGACAGGGATGAAGAGCCCAGAGGGAACGGCAATTCCATAGGTAATAATGCCTAAGCAGTATATAGCAGCAAAGAAAACTATAAGAGTAGAGAGCTGAAATTCCTTGTCAAAACCAGAGCTAAATAGGTTGCGGATAGCATCATCATTGGTAGTCATAAACAGGGAAGCAAGATCATTGTAATGGTTAGGTGGACATTGGAAACTTTTGAAGTTTCCATAGCGACCTACAGTGGGGCACTGATCCCCCAAGGAAGCAGGACAAGGAATGCACTTTGATAACCATGGAAGGCCATAAGAACAACAGGAGGTCAAAAGGGAGATGATGATGGCAAGAAGGATTTTAAAAACAGGACCTCTCCTGCAATTCATTCCCAACAGTCAGCAACAGCAAAGCTATAGAAATTCTGTACAGCCAAGATTTAGTTTAGTACTCATATTAGCATTTAACTTAGAGAGCAATTAATGTAGTGTCCCTAATCTGTTTCGTATGCATTAATAGCCAACCTTGACTAATCTGTTCAGGATCACTTGCCAGCCCCCAAAACAAATTGGGAATAAGGCTTGGTTAATGCAGTGTGCTTGTGTATGTATGTATTTATAATTATGTGCATGTGTGTGTGTATGAGATACAGAGGATAATACAGGGACGAATATAACCAGTCTTAAACTCATCAATATAAAGGGAATTTCTAGAACATACTCATTGATGATGCTGTAAGTGCGAAGGACCTTGTCCACAAGATAATTGTAAAGGCTCCCAAAAATGCCTCCAATCATTCCAAGGACTATTACAGCCAGTAGATCTGCAATTCTGTAAGTGGGATTCACTGAATTGACATCAAACATGATGAGGCCTCCTTCCCCAAATAGTCCACATTGTCCACCCCGGCAAAAAACAATGAAAGTCCTCAACACCACTGCTACTACTGCTGTTGTAAAAAATGTCCTCCAAAGAAGAGCACTCCTCCACCTAAAATTTAAATAGAAGAGAGAGGATACTAATTACCTCAAGAAAGAAGGGAGAAGAGAACCTTTAAGTCCATGCTCATCAAAATTTCAACAGAATCAGTGAATTTACCTCAACCTGGTAAAGTATAAAACTAAACTTTCTGCATTAAAATATTGGAATTGCTACAAAGCAAGGCAGCTGATTTTTGAATGCTAAAAGTTCTCTAAGGTTTCAAGAGAGATCAAATTAGATCAGTAAGTTAAAAGGAGTTATGGACCAATTACACGATGTTTGCAAGCGGTTCAATATTCAAACTAGCCCCTATTTGTTTTTGCTCAAGTACAGCATTTTCCCAATTTTGTACATCAATTGCATGAGAAAGAAACATGCCTAGCAAATTAGGCTCCAGGACTCTTAATGAAATAGCCAATATGAATTGAAAAAGAGGAAATGAGAGGAAAAAAAAACAAGAAACAGTTTCCTTTTCTTCTCTTTCCTTTTTTCCCTCTTTTTTGAATCTCCCCTTTCCTCCTTCCTTTGGGGCCAAAAATTAAATTATTTAAGCCAAAAAAAAAACTCTAATATAATTTGAGAAGGCCATCACGTGGTTGCCTTTCCCTTTCATATTATTTTTGTTCCAAACTTTAAGCTGGCATCTTTTAAATTTATATATCTGTGTGTATCATTCCACCAAAAAAAAACCTTACCAAGTAAATCTAACAACTCATATGTCTATTTACAGTCTATGTTGAAAATCTAGCATCCGCAAAAATAAGTTATATGAGAGAGAGAGAGAGACCAGGAAGCTATTTCTTCTAATGCAAAGAGGACCCCGCCTACTGGGGCACGGAAGGCAGCTGCTACACCAGCAGCAGCACCACAGGTGATTAAATCCCGCCGGTCCAGATCATTTTTGAAGTATCTGAGCCACTTCCAAGTCAAACCATACTTGCGAGAACCACCCTGTCCAAGTAAAGAGGCTATGCAGGCACCAGTGTGTACCATAGGTCCTTCCTTCCCCACCACAAATCCAGCAGCAACTCCAAAAATGGAACCAAAAATCTGCCATGTTTGGATGAAGCAATTATTACAAGCTTATTTTCATAATAACTTCTAGTTGGCAGTTGGCTCACAATCGTTATACGCCTTTAGCAGATAACAGCTTGACATTTGTGTTGTGATGATAATGAAGGCTTTATATTGATCTCTCTTTCTAACTTTTGGTTCCAGGGTTAGAGAATGAGAACTACTATTTCTGATAGTGATAACATTTTGAATTCCATGAAGTTTCTGATCTTCTAATTAAGTGGATGATCAATAAATCCTAGGTGTGTCCACATATCACACAGAGAGAGAGAGAGAGTTTCAGTTTGTTACTCACCTTCACAAAAAGGGTGCTTGGAGCCAATATAGAATGAGCATCTATACCATTGAGGTAAGCTTTCACCTCAGGTATGCCAGATCCTGCTGCTGCGGGAGAAATGTAGGCACAGAGGCCAGCAGCTGCAATGGCCAAAACCATGTTACAACCAGCATATGCTGCAAATGCCTGAAAATACCTGCACTGGAGTTTAAGATCATGCAATAGTTACCGAATATATGACAAGTATTACAACTTTATGGTATGGGGATTCCCCGACCACGAAATTTGTTTGAGGAACAAATGCTATTAGTAGGCAACCAGAAAAAAAAAAAAATTACACTCCAGGAATTTCAAAAATGTAGTACAGTAAACAATTTGTAAACAATTCGAGCAAAGAACTTCCATCTGTTTTCAAGCAAAAACATTTAACATCCATTGCGCATGAAACTCCTTCTAGTACATCCAAGAGAACCTAGAATAAACATTTATAAAAAAAAATAAAAAAATAAAAAAATAAATAAAAAAAACATCTAAGAAAAAGACATAAAATATTAAGCAAAGGCCCTTTGCGTCAAGTACCATGTGCTTAAAGTTGCAATATCTCATTTTTGGTTCCTGGTTTCCAGCTGCAGTCCTAAACTCCTATCTCAGTCTTGAAACATTTATTTTAATTATTAAGTCACACACACACCCAACAGGTTTTGAACCCGCAATATCAACCTCCACCTACACTAGGAAGAAGTACCATTTGTGCTAAGGCTCATTGGCAATCTCAGTCTTGCAAAATGGTCATAGCTAAACATAAACTCAAACATCAACACTGGAGGGTATGCCTCTGGGGTTTAAAAGCATCATAAATGTACCCTTCTATTTTCAGTAATGTTATTCTAGATGCATGCCACCAGACCACAGGCCAGTATGCAATTAACCTCAGAAAGTTAACACTAAAGAGGGCCTTGGTTCAAAAAGGATGTTCTTATAGTTATCACAAATGCATTCAAAATTCAAATTTTTTAAGATTTAGTACAAAGGACTAACCACACAAATATAACTATTATGTTATGCCAACAGAATTACAGGAAATACTACAACAACTTCATCCAAGCAAACAAGGAACCAAAAATAAAAGCACTTAAGCAAAATAAATTGAAGGATATAGTAAAGCAAATAAAGACTTGATTACACTATGAAACTTTGATAATATTTAGGCAATGATAGGTAGACCTACTTATCCTTAAGCATGAGGCTGTTGGTGAACAAAAGTTTGAAACCAGCTATATTCTCAACAGCAAGGTTATTGAAGAAGGCAACGAACCCTGTACCTAAACCGATAATGAGTACAAGGGTCCATTTAAAAAAAACATATTGAAGTATCTCATTTTTTGTTCTAGACCTCCAATCCTGCTTAAAAAGATCATTCTCGATAATCCTGCACAAAACACACAAAAACCAGTGAGACAGAGACAGAACCTGGACAATAGCTAACAATCCTTTTTCTTCTTCTTCTTTTTTTGGGGGGGATATAGCGAATATATCCCTTCTTCTCTCTTTTTTGGGATATAGGGAAGCAGCAAAGCGAATATAGCCCTTTGCTCTAGGAGGAATGGGGGGAAAAGAATAGATGCTTCAGGTCAGTATAAATATTGAAGAGCATATAAGTAGGGAGATAGCTAAAATGCAAAGTACATTCTAAAAATTTTGGTTCTCTAGAGCAAATCACAAACAAAAATTCAACTGGAATATGTTCCCAAATCCCAAAGCATAGTCCTGACCAACCCAAAGGCCAACATAGATGGTAAAATGAGCAAAAAAACATTAATACCAATGTACTTTTAACAACATTATTTGTTACGAAAATCATGTTTCTTCTGAATTGCAGGACTCATATTTGTCATCTTCGCGCACATGCACACCCATGTACAATATACATACTTCACAAACTTTTTCAAAAATAACAACAACAACTGAAAAATACAGTAAGCCCTTAATTTATATAGATTTAGTCCTAATTACTAGAAGATATACTGACATCAACCACTGGCCTTTCAAGGTACATCTACATGAAAATACAGGATTCAGAATCTAATCTAAATCCTTTTTCTGCATTTTCTTTGCAAATAAGGTTCTACTCATAATGCACAACATATTTCATGATTTTCAGAAACCCAATTACCCAACACAACATATGGTTACTTCTCCCATTCCCTGTCAACCAAAGGGCAAAGGGTAATGAAAATAATTGTATTAAAAAAAAAAGTAATATAGGAAAACAATACTAAAAAGCACAAAACTCAATTCCATTGAGACTAATATGATTAATTACCTAAATTTTGTAACTCTTCTTATTGTCTATTTTGTAACCAACAGAAAAGATGCTGAAAGATAAAGAAAATGCCACAATAAAAGGAAAACGCCAACATACTTTCCTCCCACTTTACTTCTTATTTTCATTTTTTTGGTGGCAGAACAATTTCCGTCTCTTTTGGTCTCCCTCCATCAAAAAACCAAACATAGTGTTAATAAAAGAACCCTGCTTAACTGAACCTCACACAACTTCTTCTTGGCTTGATCTTTAAGAACCAAAATACCATGATAACACAGTAGACTCAATTATGTAAATGTTTCGTTTACACATCTTCACTTCCTAGGTAGGCACCCAAAGACTTGCTAAAATAATAGATAATGGCAGCCCAAAGTCAAAACTTTCTTCTTTTTTCCTCCATTTTCTCCCCAACCAACCACACACACATATACATACATACATACATACATACATACATACATGTGTGTATATATATATATATGCATATATGCAAGTATTGTATAAAAGAGATGCTTAACCTATTAAATGATCTGGTATAACTTTTATCAATGTTATAACTTACACCCATCAATAACTTTCTAATTGATTTCTTAAAAAAAAAAAAAAAACCATTGAATTAATTATATTGTCTTCATATACCCTACATACTCACAAAAAATCAAAATAATCAAATATCAATATATAACATGCCATCCATAAAATGTTTATATTCAAATTCTTTGAATTGTAATATTTTTTAAATCAAACATGAGTTTAACGATCATATAATATATATCACCCCCATCAACACAAAATTTAACATAGAACCCAGAAGCTATAACAGATACTAAAATATTAGTTTAAGAAAATGTCATTAAGTAATGCAATATTACGTAAAAGTAAAAGCTACACATGGTGAAATATCTATCTTTACATGTGTGTGTGTATATATATATATATATATAAGAAATGGGGTTGATAAGAGAGAGTAGAATAGTACTCGTAGTCAAGGCTTTCAATGGGACAGACATTGGCGCCAATAATGGCGAGATGAGAGATTTGTTTGGTTCTCTTGGCATCATGAGGAAGAAGCAGCGGTTCTTTCAGTGAAGACGACGTGGTTCTTCTCGACTCGGGTGATGCACTTCTTGATGATGACAACGATGATGGTCCCCTTCTCTCCACACCTATCTCTATATCATTATTATTCTGGACCTCTTCTCTCTCTCCCATCTCTCTCTCTCTCTCTAAAACACTACTCTCATTTCATTCCATTTTTCTCTCCAGTACGGTGGAGGAGCAATGGAAAGTTGAGGATTGTTTGTTTGTTGTTGTTGTTAAATGCTTTGTTGGATTCTGACCGTTTTGGAAAGGCTTTACTTTTAATATCCTTAGAATGTGAGAGTTTTGTGTTCTGTTTTTGCTTTTTTTTTTTTTTCCCGGTGAGGGGTTTGTTTGAAAGTTATCACTACACACGTCAGGATTTGGACACGTCAGGATTTGAACACGTGTTCGCAATCTAATGTATTCAGTAATAACTTTTGCTAGATACAAGCTGTACCTTGTTTTTTAAGGATAAAATGTAAAATTTACCTTAAATTTCAACGGAATTTGTTTTAGCTATCTAACTTTGTTATTCAATTAATACATCTTAGTCAAATTCTTTTAAATTCATTTTTTTTTTTAAATTTGGAAAATATTATTCAATCATTAATTGGATTTTTTTAATTTAATTTTTTTTGAAAAATAAAGGTAAAAATTTGTAGAGTTAATTGTAACATTAAACAGTAGTTGATGAAAATGTTTTAATTGGATATACTTGAAAGTTAAGAGTGTTATATAACTGAAATAAATTCTAATGAAAGAATAAGTTTTGTATTTTAGCTAATTTTTAATTATAGCCATCAATTTTATCTTTTATTGTCTATTTTTCTTTTTTAGACAACAAAGTAATGTTGCTAAATTAACTCAGACATCTCACAAAATGGATAAAACCTAAGATCTTAGGATTTTCGGTACGGTTTTCACGTACATTGAAGATTGAAGACACCATCAATATTTGGAAAGGACAATTTTTATTTATTTTAGAAAGAAGTTTATTTAACATTTTGGATTTCGTGTTGTGTGATTATTCATTTGTGTATGATTTTGGGTTGGATATGTCAGATTAGTTTCATAAAACATCATGACATTGAAGATTGTTGACTGTATAATTTTTTTTTATTTTCAGAAAAGTTTTGGGATGGATGTGTCAGGCTAGTTTCATCAAAACACTGATTTTGTAGATTGTTGATTTTATTTATTTATCTATTTTTCATAAAATTTTAGCAGTGTCTTACTTAAGGTTGTTGATTTTCTTCACCATGAATGTTAGGAATAGGAACCAGTTGTTGTAATCCCTTTAGTTAGTAAGTTAGTAAGTTAGTTAGTTAGTTAGTTAGTTGAGATTAGGATGCGTTAGTTAAAATTTGAGTTAACTTATGGCTTAACTCATAAAGCACATGTTAAATTAATTAGCCAATTATCTTGAACCATGTGGACCAATAAGATTAGAAATAGTCTCTTATAAATATATGATTGTAAGTCAACATTAGATATTGAAAAATAAACCAATTATTTTGTGCATCTCTCTCTTTCTCTATGGAGGTCTAGGTCCCCTTAAAGTAGCCTACAACAACTATCATTCCCATTTACCATTCTTACTCTTCCATAATTTATATTCGTATTCCAGCAAGTTCTCATCATTTGGTATCAAAGCCATCGATCTTAAGATGGAAAAATATTGTGATCGACAAGAAATCTTGAAAGAATTACAGCACATGGTTAATGAAGTTTAAGAGAGTCAAATCTATGAAAGAAGAGGTTTCAACATTGCAAAAGAATGTTGAAAACATGTTCAATGGAACTCAAAAGAGAAAATTAAGTTCCAAAGAACCAACACCAATCATGGAGGCGAATAACCATTGTTGGGCTGTACACCGTAGAGATCATGATTACAGATATGTCTTATGCTAAAACACCCCCAACACCAATTATCTACCAACCACTTAGCTAGCTTTACGCCACCATGCAACCTTCTAGGCCTTGCATTATTTCTTCAAATTTTTAATTAATGAATCTAATTATATATTATTGATCATGGAAACACACTCTGCCCATTCTAATTTACTGTGTAATTATACTTAGCTAGCGTGTAATGCGTTCAGTGTTTACATCAGTCAATAAATAAATATTATCAAGATGTAATGGAGAACTTTAAATTTCAATATTTATATCGTAGTTGTCAAAAATCAAGAGTTTTATGGTTCAGGGCATTGTTCCATTTTTTTAGTGGAATATTACGTGGTTTCAAATTTTCCTTTCCCCGTAAGTTCCAATTAGTTCAACCGGTAAAATCTTTGATAATTGTATAAAATATATGAAGTTCAATTCTCACTTACACAAAAAACTGATTGATGTCTTCGTTTGATAATAAAGAACTGTCATCAGGAGCGGACGTCATAGGTTAAAACTCTCTCAAAAAAAAAAAATTCCCTTTCCCCTTGCCGTTGTATGCAAAACATATTAGATGTACATCTATTATATAATTTTTTATCGTCATGGGAATTGAAATAATAATAACATTTTTTTTAAGAATCTGAAACCATAATCTACTCTTACAGTTTACTGCACCAAAACTCTAGTCTCAAAACCATAACAATTACTAAAACAAGACACAAAATTGCTGACTTTTATCACTTTTAGGTTCAGTTTGTTGTGATGTGCTTTCGATGTGACACACGTTATAATGATGTGATATTAAGATTTTTGGTTTATTTTATTTTTTCTAAAATTACCATAATTTAATATTACAAAATATATCACACAATTTTAATCTCATTACATTTCTAAATAATGTAATATTGTATTCTTGTTTTTAGATTATATTAATATAAAATTACAATAACGTAATATTACGACGTAATATAACATTATGGCGAATTAAACGCTGCTAAAATCGTCCGTTTGGATTAAGGAGAATGGAGGGAAAATAGAGAAGAATAAAGTAAAATTAACAAAAAGAAAAAAGCTAATTTTTTGATAACTCTAATTGACAGTTGACACTCCCTCCCTCCCTTTTAATCCAAACGAAACATTATTTTTAATGGCCTGAAATGGCCAACAATCACAAAGCTGGAGTAACTGACTCGGCTTGGATAGAATACTTGGGGCAGGTCCAACTTGAAGTATACTATTACCAACCAGCGACCAAAAAAGCCCACATAAGCAAATATGGGCTTTCAAGGACTATTCTATAGGTTTAAACCTAAGCACCAAGCCCGTTGTTGTTTGTTGTGATTTTACACTTCTGTAATGTCCTATTTCACATCAGCAATTAATCAAGAAAAATGTTATAGATTACTTTCTAAAATTGATGTAACAAGGTAGCTCACATTTTGACTAAATTGTCAATTAATTTTTACCACCTATTTATCATGTATTTCAAGCCGATAAGGCTAACTTGGTTTAAATAATCATGGAAGTCTTGCTTCTCAAAAAAAAAAAAAAAAAAAAAAATGAATTAACAATAAATATGAGTTGTGAAAATTGAAAGCTCAAATAGTATAAAACACTTTAACTTGTTTAAAAAAAAAAAAAAAAAAAAAAAAAAATGAATTAACAATAAATATGAGTTGTGAAAATTGAAAGCTCAAATAGTATAAAACACTTTAACTTGTTTAAACCCCCAATTTTAAATTACAGCTTAATTGCTTTTACTCTAACTTATCTAAGTGCGGAACAAGAGTAAATAATACACAATAACCGAAACTACTCTCTAAGCTATAACCACAAGCAAGCAATAACAAATATAAAGCTTAAAGAGTAAAGGAAGAAACATGCAAACACAAGATAACACTGAGATGTGTTATCGAAGAGGAAACCGAAGTACTCATCGAAAAATCTCTCCGCGGCTTTCTAAGCCGAAATCGATCCACTAATGAATAAAGTCGGAGTACAAGAATATCAAAAAGACCCTCCAAGCCTAATCTACTCAATGTACTTGGACCCTCCAAGTTCCACTACCAATGGGCTTCACAAAGCCATGTCTTCACTAGTTATCCAGATTCCACAATTAGCTCCAAATTGCATCTACCAATCAATAGCTTCTTCCAATACTTCCTATACGCATCAAAACTTCTCTTAACACTCAGAATGGGTGAGGTAAATGTTTGGGCTAAGAACCTTTCAAGGATGTGTAAATGGAGAGGTAGGAGTAAAGGAAAACTGTAGAGAAATGGTGTAGATGATTGTAGGTTTACAATCTCTAACTCTCAATTGTATAGCTAGGGTTTTCTCTCTCAAAAGTTTCTTAGAAAAACTCCTTACGATTTCATATGTAATGTGGGTTTATATAATGTTGGTAAAGGAATGAGAAAAAGCATACTTAAAAAGTTCAGGCAATGAGTTTCGTGGGTCACTCGCAACTTGGCCTGAGTCGTGAAGTGACTCACGAAATCCAGTCTAGCATAAGATTGTTCAGATTCCAGCATGTGCTTTTTACATGGCCTTTCGTGGGTTGTCACTTATGAGCCAGTTGCGAGCCAGTCACAAATTCTTCCTTTTTACAGATTTTCACCAAACTCTCATATTCAACCCTTACATTAAATCCCACAAAAAATACATGGAAATGAGTGAACAGAATTAGAATCAAATTTGACACAGAATTAAAAACCAACAAAAACATAGTTGTAAATCACAACTTTACAAAAATAAATAAATTTGATACCATTTCAATAACATAATAAATAAATGGTGAATTACATTTTTCATAATCAGTGACACATTATTTATGAAGTTTATGTAGTAAAATTTGTAAAATTACTTCTTAATAATATTATCATTAACTAGTTAACTCTAAAATTCCAACATTAGAAATCATAGAAACTTTTTTATTTTTGGTCATGTGGAAACAACAAACAATAGCAATAAAGCATTGTCATAGTGAATTTCATAAGATCGTTAGTCAGCCCAATTAGCACTTACCCCCACTCCCTAGTCTTCAAATGGTGAGTTTGATTTGTCCCCTTGACGTGGGCCCAATTAGCACCTATCCCATTTATGGTCTGTTTGGATTGAGGGATTGGAGATGAGAAGTGGAGTAGAGTTGGCCAAAAATAAGGCTAATTTCTTGTCAACTCTACTCTATTCTCTTTCACTCTCCCTCCCTCTCCTTCAATCCAAATGAGCACTTATAATCTTTGTATTGTAGGTTTGATTTGTCTCAAACATCCCCTACCAAAGAAAAAAAAAGCGCTAAAAACTAATCCATAAAATCTACTAATCACAAGCTTTATTTTGTGTGGCAGTGTTTTGTTGTATTTCCATCCTATAAACTAGGTAATGGGAGGTGTCCTCCTATGTATCAAACCTTTTTCTTTCTTTTTTGACAAAATTTGATTACAAACTTAATTGTGACTTACAATACTAAATATATTTTTATTAGATGTGATTTTTAGCAAATCTACCACTAGATTACATTTTCTTCTTATATCCTTCATACTTGCAAAATTTTCAAAAAATCAAAAATCAATTGCTATGTTATCAATCAAGTGCTTAAATTTCAAGTTTTTGTAGTCTAAAATTATGCATAAAAATTAATTTTATGGATCAAATAGTAAATAACATCCAATTGGTACGACATTTGACATGTATGTTAAAATATGAAAAATATGTAATTTAACAGTTAGGTTTTCAAAAAATGTAATCATATTAGTTTTTTTAGTGGGAGTTATAACCTTAAAGTACAACTAAGTTTGTAACTAAATTTTATCTTTTTTGTTTTGCTCTTCTCGAAATCCTACGGAACCAAGGATTGGGAGTTAGCTTAGCCGAAGTAATGATCTCTAGGATTTTGTTTTTGATTCTCTAGTGCATTTCTTGGGCTTGGTTTCTTATCACTTTAAGGAAAACCTAGGAATCTCTCTTAAAGATTATCGATTTAGAGTTGAGTTGTGAAGATAGTACCCACCTCTTACGCATCCGCCGGGAGAAGGACGTTAGTGTATACTCTTTTGAAACAAGCAAATACTAAATCTCATCTCTATTCTCTTGTTTTACAGTGGAAACAATTGATTGATCCATAATAAAATACATAAATTTAATGTTTAACTTTCATTACAAATTAGTATTATAGGGACTCAATTTGGATTGACCCTGAGTAGAATATGAATGGGTTTTCAGCCCAATCAAGCCCAAACAATAAATTTGTAGAGAGTGGGTTAAAGGTTTAGGCGCTGGCCGTCGATCACCATGCATGAACTTTCTTTTATAAAAAAATACTTAGAGTTTCTTTACAAATGGGGTGATGCTCCTCGGCCTGTGGCCGAGGAGACCATTTTCTTCTCTCTTTCCCCCCCCTTCTTTACTTTACTTGCTTTACTTATATAGTCTTCATCTTCCTATCTCCTTATTCCATCTGTTGATCATCCATTTGCCTCTCTTCTGGCCGTCCGTCCCATTAGAGGCCTTATCAGTACTCAAGTGGTTCACTCTGACCAACGTTGCCCTACTAAGGGGTTATCTCCCCATTAATGCGGCCAGAGGGGTTAGGTGAATGCATTAAGTGCGAATGTGACAGCTTGCTCTGGGCTTGTCCCCTCCTAAAAATTATCCTTAGAATGCCGAGGACGAACAGGTTCTCGACGTGGGTCACAAAAGAGGTTTTGTCTGACTTAGCCTTGGTTGGTCAGTCCTCCTCGGCGTTGGCCTTGGGCCTACTATGCGATGGGCTGTGGTTGTCAGGCCCACGGGCCCCACAATAGCCCCTCAAAACCCTGCTGCACGTTCCCTTGAACGGGGAGGAGGGTTTTGACACCTACGGGCCCTCCTAGGCGAATCCCCCCACTTTGGTTTGTGCTAATGCTGGCGACTTTTCGACTACTCGATGTGCGTTTTTTGCGTTTCAAGGCTTAATGTGTGCCCACATTAAATTTTGGCGGCACCATGTTTCCCACTTTCAACGGTGTGATGGTAATCATTCGGTGGGGATCTCCTGCTTTTATGGGCAGGCAGTTACATTTTGGGAACCTAAGGGGGAGTATAAGTACCTGTTTAAAACGTCTAGTTTCCTCATTTTCGCGCTTACAACCCTTGATGCGTATGACTTAAGTCTAGTTCAACTTGCACTCTTCCTGAAGAGAATCACCATATTTCTGTAAGTCTTCTTTTTCTATAGACCCTAAATTTCCTTGATTTTACTCCCCCTTTTCTTCTTTTAGAACTTTTAGTCGTCTTTGGGGAATGGGTAAGTTTAAGAAGTTGGTTGAGTCCGACGAGATGATGAACAAATTCATTGTCGACTATGGAATACCCAATAATGTGAGTTTGAAGTACTGTAAAGAAGGGGAGTGGTACCTTAAGAGGAGAGAGGGTGAAGTCGTGATCCCGATAGTCGCTTTTGTAGAAGGAGGGATGAGAATCCCTATGAGGCCGGTGACCCTCAATTACCTTAGGCATTTTCGCCTGGCTCCTACTCAGTATGCCGTGAATGTATTTAGGATATTAGGGTGTGTAGATACCCTGAATGAGAAAATGGGGCTGAGACTGACTCACCACGATGTGAACTGGTGTTACAACCTTCATCACCTGAGGGGTAAGACGTACTATATGAAGACAAGGGACGATAGGGTTCGTCT